>NC_071279.1:18635077-18710077 GCF_023375685.1 Ictalurus furcatus
TCTGAAGACTGAAGTTATGCTCCGAGGGCAGACTGTATGGTCTTTTCATCCTGATCTCATGAGACATCTTTACACGTTCAAACTTTTGACTCTATGACGTCATTTGTAAAGAAAACGTACGAACTCTTAACCCCACCCATAACCATAACCATAACTTAACCTCTGTAACTTTTCCATGTCGTAACTCGTACAAAAAAAAAATCCCGGTTTGACAGCATGCAGGCATCCGAGTTCCACGGGGTTATGATTAAACACCAGAAACGCTGACCTCTTACCCTCTCGAGAAATCCGTAGTCATTTAAAAAAGCGAGGGTGATGCCAGTGAGTTTTTGTTTCATTTCACGTGAAAGATGTTGTAGAAAAAGAAAGGAACGAACACTAACCACACCCCTAAGTCCGCCCCCAACGCCAACCTAACTACACAAATAACTCTAACCTTGACGTGTCCTTCGTATCTCTTTGTATGACTTCGGCCGTGTCGATTGTTGGAAGGAGTCTCCGCTTTGTAACAATCGGAGATGGAGCTGTAGCTTGAAGTTTTCCGACGTCTTCGGGACAGACGAGTTTTACGCTTTATGATTCCTCGCGAACGTGACTAATTAACTGCAATACAGAAACAAACCCACTGTCGTGGTGAGTGACGGACTGTTTATAGCTGCTCTAATGTGAGTGAGAACTATCTTTAAACGTTAAACGTAACTATAAATGGATAGAAAGTACCACATGGGCACACTGAAGTGGTACAAGAGGAATAAAACACTCAGGCAGATGCTGTCATGGGAAAGTAATCACTGTGGGAACAGTAACTCCAGTTGATTATTCTCCTGTACCAGCATGACTCTGAGCGTGTTATACGTGCCTGCCTTGCTTTCACGCCTCGTTTTAGACAATAATTTGATGGGATTGTTTGTGAAATCTCCACTCTGATGGACAACATCCTACCAACTATTGTTCTAAACTTCAGAACGACAAAACTGAAATAAACATAAATAAATAAACGAACGCCGATTCATTTAACGGCGTTTAAAAGAGCTCATTCTCCGTCTTAGAAACGTTCCTGGACTGACAGCCTAATCCTGAGGGATATCAGACTCACATGGGCGTCAGATTATACGCCCAGAGATCAGACTCAGGCGTCCGTGCATTGGAATTCTGCAGGCGGTTGCGCTGTGAGCTGTGCTTGCCTCTCTGCAGCACTAATGAAGCGTCGTAATCAATGAGCAGTGAAAGCATTTCTTGACACTTTTTCCTGCTCCAGTGTTCTGCAGCGTGAGAGAGAGAGAGAGAGAGAGAGAGAGAGAGGAGAGCTATCGACAGTCTCGTGTTAAATTATTCATTGTCCAAATCATAGATTTCTCGACGACTATTTCAAAACAGGAAACGCCGATAAAATTCCGACGGTTGATTGACAGCGGAGTGATGGACTGGGATGAGTCATGAGCTGTTTGTCACGACTACACGACGCCGTAATGCTCAGAGCCGTAGCTGATCTTCTTAAAAACGAATCTTTTCTCACCACCTTTAACTAGGTTAGACTTCTTCCTCTGTGACTCCAGGAAGCGGTCGTGTGTCGTCGTTCCCAGAAGAGTCTACACGTGTGGTGTGTTTAACAGATTTAGATTTTTTGCCAGTGTTCTATTTATGGTTTGAAATTGCTAGGTTTAATATCTTTTTTTTTTTTTTTTTAAAGTTATGCGTTACTATTTTGAGATAATAATAGAAAAGGAAACAAGTACAATAAATACAAATCTCAAAAATGCAACTAATAATAATAATAATAATAATAATAATAATAATAATAATAATAAATAGAGATTTTATGTTAATTGGGCCGAAAATGAAGCGTGTAGGACTCCCTGGGAAAAGGAGACACTTTCAGGGCTGAGTTTCACACAAGCATCGGAGGTTAAGATCGTGTTAACTGGGAGAGAAAGTATTCAGCGTGATCATCACTCTGCTATTTACAGTTCGTACAGGATTTCAGAGTTTTTTTATTGTTTGCGGCCAAAAAGGTTACGATGCAACTTGCGGTCTTTTGTGATTTTTCTGCGGAAAGCTACGAAATTCGAAATAGTTTTGCGCGCTCTTTCGCAGTGATGTTTGTTGGTAAACGAGACCTTGACTGAGCTGTACTCACGTTCGATGCACGTGAATCGAAGGAGGCTTCGGCTGAATGCGTGTTGCGATGACGTCACGTGACGCGTCTTGGCCCGGAAACCCGCGAAAAAATTGGCGGTAATTTCGAACAATTGCGAGTTCCTTCCGAATATTCCGCCGCTTGCTTGATTTTGATCGCGGAACCATTTGTGAAAACCTTTTGAGAAACTCAGCGTTTAGCCGAACACAGTATTTCCAATGTTTTACGTCTTTATGTTTTGAAGTCTGTTGTTAAGTTCTGAAAACGAGAAGAGAATAAGAAAATGCCCACAAGTTGTGTAATTTGTCCTGTAAGTGTGAAGTAATAAGACACGTCCTCACACAGACTATAAAACTCCTCCCTACGCTCTTCATGCTCCGCACGTATTCTGGAAAATTCTAGGAATGAAACCTTTCCACGACAAATCGATCACCGGGTGAAGACGCAAATGTCCCGAACGGCAATGAGCGCTTTAACCACCGTACACATCTTAATCAGTGGTGGTATAAAAGCTCTCAGCAGAACCAGTTACAGCTTGTTCATTATTAATTAATAATGGCACACGGGCACACACAGCTCTCTTAGACTTGTTAATAGATGGCTTTATACACAAAACACACATCTAATTGTACCATAGTGCTCAATATCTGGTTCCCAGAAGTGTCTCATGACTAAATCATTGGTAAGAAGCAGTACTTTTTTAAAAATTTTATAATGAACCCGGCGTTGTTAAGGTTCTGTACTTGTTCAAATCCCAGCACTGAGCCACAGTTGGGCCCTGGAGCGAGATGTTTAATCTGAAACTGCCTTGCTAGTAGCTGGCTTGGAATAAAAGCATCTGAGAAATGAAGACGTGGAAAATAAACGGTGTATTTGGAGGATTTTCCATCACTGGGTCCTAGATTGCTGGTGATACTGGTATGGGTCCAATATCATGCTCGTTTACTCGTAAAACAGGCTGCGATACCAACCAACAGATAACAGGAAATGACAGCAAACTGGACGTCAAAATGAGCGCAAGTGCCGTTCTGCTAACATCTCAAACGTAAAACCTAGCACGAGGAGTTCATGGCTAAGCACACGGATGCAACCCGCATAAACAGAGCTGAATAAAACGTTCCCTGATCGGTTAATGCGGAGTAGGTTCCTCATTCCAGTGCCAGGTTTGGATTCGGAGTACAAAAAAGGAATCACGCACTTATACTCCGTCTGAGCAAAATGGTGTTGATGCATCCCTCGCTCACGCTGCGTTAGAGTCAATATTCAGGTGGTTTGTTCCTTTCAGCTACGCCATCTACTGTAAACGTTCACCTTTTTCATTTCTGCCAAAATGGGATTTTCTCCGACGATTCATGAGGAAGAAAATGGTGACAGGTTTGAGTAATCGGAGTAAGCACTTGGTTGAGATTTGCAGCCCAACATGTATCATTTTTACTAGAAAGAAAAGAGTAAAAAAATAAATGAATAAATAAATTCCTTGTCCTCGCTTCTTTCATCTGCATGGCAAAGCTATGGGTTTGTTTTCCTCTGCATCTCTTACACCCTTTTTGGGAGAAATATACAGCGGATTTCTTGGTTCAAGCTTGGCAGGTCTCACTTTCGTTAATAGCGAAAAGCCCTGAAAGACATGAAAGTGTCGAAAATGGAAATGAAGTCTGCTGTGACCTGCATAATGCACGGCACCACACAGAGCCGACATGTTTTTCCAGGGTGGCTTCGTTTCCCACCCCCGAGACACTTGCACACTATTTACACTGACAATACAGAATACAAACAAGCTTATGAGGAGCTAAACGTCCTGAAACCACCGTAACAGGTCTAACAAGGCACGAGGACTACATCAAACAAACTCTGTTTATTCTGCTCTCGTCCACCGATACCATTAATATTGAGAGCAGATATTTGTTTTGTTTTGCAGCAGGCTTTTGTTTGGTTTTTTTTTTGTGTGTGTGTGTGTTTCATGCACCCGAGGCCACGTACAAAATGTACCAGTAAGTTCAATTTTTTATTCCTGAGGAGAGCAGGACCGGCAGCTAGGCTGCATGAAGAAACAAATGGGAGGAAATTACGGATCCGCAGTAGATGCTAAATACAGAATTCAGGTCAATACTCTACAGGATTCAATGCAGTAAAAAGAGAAGATGAAAAGAAGCAGAGGAAAACACGGATGCACTCGGTTCTGTACAAAGGGCCGTGACTCACGCTGAGAGCTCAATCAAAACTCATCGGCCTGCTTCGCAACATGGGCTGTAGGTGCAAAAAATAAATAAATAAAAGAAACGTACTGTTATTAACTGTGAGTAGTGAGAGTTACGGCACTCCGTAATGAATAGATCTCGCTTTTCTACCTGTAAACTACCCTTAATAAGAATTAGTGAACATTAGTTACTTGTAAAGCATAAAAAAAAGAGAGAGGAATCAATCCACTATTCAAGTTCAAGTCATTTCTAGCTAGCTAATTAATACAGATTGATATACAATAATCCGTATAGCACTGAATTAATTAGCTCGGGTCGCTGTAATACGAACGAATAATAACGTTTGTCAGCATTGCTGCTTATTTAAATCAGCTGATGCTTTTAAGACAAAAGCAAGCGCGGGAATACGTTTATTTATAGTGAAAATAAAGAAACCCAAAGACTACGAGAACAAGAAACAATGAGGCTAGACAACATAAACACGACACAAATAGCGACACAACGACTAAAGACTGACAAGGTGCGCTAGACATCACGTGACTTAATGCTAATTATCATGAGCGTGAATCAGGTGCAAAGAAGTCATGTGACGTGAGTGTCGTGGTCAGGTGGTGTGCAGTGGCTGATGGGAGACGCGGTTCTGTGTCGTGCAGCCGTCACACGCCGTGGTTGATGATTCACTTCAACGCGTTCATTAGACAGACACTTACTGCTACGTCTAAGATGCTGTGCTAGGGGGAGGTGCATCCAGGGCAGGAAGGAGGGCGTCGCCAGGGCAACATCCTCCTTCCTGAACCAATGGTTGTACCTGCAAACTCTTAGACGCAGTTATTACAGTTAAACAGTTATGAACAAAAAGCGTGGTTACTATAGTAACATTTTTATTCAGACTTTTATTCAGGTTTCAATAAATTAATAAATATTTTAAGGTTTTGAATTCCTTAGAAAACAAGTACTGTACGTTATGAATACAGTTGTTACTTTATTGCTAGCAATGAATTAAAAATCTCCAATTAGTTGAGTAATAAAAAATATCGTTCGTATTGTTTATTTTCTAGGATAATTTTTGCCCATTTTTTTTTTTTCTAAAGGGTTTCAATAATACAAATAATGATGACTCCAGAATTATTGGCACCCTTTAGGAAATGGTCAAAACTTATAATAATAGTTTATGATGTATGTATTGTTTGAAGATTAATAAGGGAGGATAAGTAGAGGATTGAGTTTCAGGTTAAATATAAAAATTCTGCACACAGGAATATTACGGATAATAAGTGAGAAATGCAGCAGCCCGCTGAACGAGTTCTGAACGTTGCCGTAGTCAATAATTACCTGTCATTTTTATTTGACTTTTTTTTTCTTGTTTGAATAGCGCAAAGCTGAACAAACCTTCAAGATCAGTTAAAAAGCACTGTGATGAATTTTGAACAGCTGGCTCTGGTGTTTAATTAAGACATCCTCCCTCGCAATTTCTCCACATGTACAAAAAGGTTGTTATCAGTGATTTAGTTCAGGGCCACAGAAGTGATTTAATTGAAATCTGGCTGATTATCACAGTATTCCTGACATGTGGAGACATTCGGAGTGAAACCGGGGTGTGTGAATCTGATTATGTAATGTGAAAATTGCTTTTTGGCTGTCAGGCTTTTGTATGGATGATAAAAATGCTTTACTTCTGCTATGTTATGTTTGAAGTGTGGGTAATTTTATTTTGATAAATGGCTTAAAAGGGCTTGATGTGTATTCTGCAGCGAGACTGCAGTGACAGGAGCCTTCTATCTGCTCGCTAACACCATTACACCAAGTAAGGAATAAAATGCTTATGCATCCATCCATTCATCCATCTATTTTCTATACCGCTTATCCTGCTGGGTCCCGGGGAACCTGGAGAGTATCCCGGGGAGCATTGGGGAACAAGATGGGGTACACTCTGGACGGGGTGCCAAACCATCACAGGGCACAATCACATACACATTCACACGTTCATACACTTTGGACATGTCAATCAGCCTACCATGCATGTCTTTGGACTGGGGGAGAAAACCGGAGTACCCGGAGGAAACCCCTGTAGCATGGAGAGAACGTGCAATCAGACCAATCAGAATCCAGAATTCAACGTATAAGAATTAAAAAGTAATAATAATGAGAGAATACAATTTGTCTGAAAGCATGTTACTTTGTGCATTCAACAGAAAAGAAGCCTGGTATTGGACAATACTTAGAGGTATTCTGGTCATATCAGATATTGGGGTTGTTTAAAAAATGCACAATCCCAATATGTACAGATTAAATCTTTGAAAACAACCCATTCAACACTGTGGTCTAATGATATTTATACAAAATTGTCTGATTATCCACTTGGAAAAATGTTCAAATTTCCCTTCGGGAAATCAGTATGCGCTCTGGTGTGTCCAGCTGCTTTTAGAGCAGAACTTTCTCTTTGCATCGTGACATAGATACTGTAGCAGGGTGTACTTTCTCTCCCTCAGCTGTCCTGCCAGACATCTCTTATTAAAAATCTTTACTGCATGTGTTCAATAACCCATTTCTTCTCCCCTTCTCTCTCGTTTCCTTCAGCTCATGGCCTGTTGAACACCATTAGCCCTCGTCACATCGGTCCAGGCAAGGTCATCGTTTCCATCATTCTCCCAACCCCCCCGTCCCCCATCACCTCCTTAAACCTTGAGCGTAAGGCAGTCACATACTTCCTTGTGGAAAGGTGTACTATGGAAAGCCTGAGCGAGCTGCAGAACCCTCTGCTGGACAAGAACAGCAAGCACGTGGTCAAGGCTGACTACGGCTACAGGAGTGACTTCCCCAGCAGCCAGTACCAGGAGAACATCATCAACTACTTCGTGACCAGCAGCGGAGGCAGAGGTGGAAGAGGAGGAGGAGGAGTTGGAGGAGGTGGTGGTGGTGGTGGTGGTGGAGGAGTTGGAGGTCAGGTTGGGGTCACGGCCACAAACGGTAAGGCTAAAGCTCAGCTCCTGGACGCCACTTCCCTTCACCTGGCAGTGGAGGCTTTTTACAAGCCCAACTTCATCCTCTACAAGGACGACGTTACTGTCAAGGCCAAGGACTACAAAAGCGAGTGCTGTGAGACCACCTTCACTGAAAAAAAGGAGAAGGAGGTGTGCGCGGAGACGCCCGGTGCTGAAGATCCACAGGCTAAACTCCTGGATGAAAATGAGGTGAAGATCCAGACGGTGTCCTATGAAGTGGAGGAGGAGGAATACATCGAGTATGAGGTAAAAATGCAATGGTTGTTTAGAGTTCATGAGCATGAGGTTAGAGCTGCGTATGCCATCGGGACACACCCACTAACATACGCAACGATCCACTGTAGATTAGCTGCACATTTACCAGCCACCATTCAGGGGTAATTTACTCAAAAACATATCTCAGTTTACTGTTCAAGAAAAAGACCCCACTCATCTACATATCATTGCTACAGTATGTGGATGACCTGTTGCTATGCAGCCTGTTTCTAGTGGTAACTTTTAAATAGAATAGTGCTAATCATTTTCATTTCCATACCTCTACAAAGCCAATTACTTCTCAGTGATATACACGGCACCATCTTCTGCGATGAGAATGGGGAAGTGCTCAAGAATAGCCTACATACACAAGCTGTTTCAGGTAGCATGACGCACTATTTTTCTCTTATACTTTCTACTTGCTTGTGGACTGCGTGGAATAATAAAGATGAAGAACAGCTTGTCAGCATTTCAGACACCTCCAGCTGATTTCTCAAGGGTAGCGTTCGTTCTGACTTACTACTGTATATGCTTTAATTAGAGTGTGAGAACATTCAAACGAACAGCTTGCAGATTCAGGCTCATTTCTCAGAAATATAACGGCAGTAATAAGAAAATATGTCCACTGTTACTTTATGCCCTTGCAACCATGTGTTTGGAACCAACTGCACAGTCTGAGAGAGGGAGGATTGCTTTATTCAGCAGACCTGCCGAATGTTCAACCATCTAAACGTTAATGTAATGTTAGTCCATAGAAACTGAAGCGTTCCCAGCATTTTTTTTCCCCCACACCTGTTTGAATGTGTCTGCACTGACTGGTGCAGGAGAGTAAAGGAAGCACAGCATTTTTAACCACTTTCTAATTAGCGTTAGCATTCGATTTATTTGTAAAGTGTTCGATTTGAAACTTTGTTTTAAGCCTTGTATTTAATCTCTCTTTATCATGTCAAAGTTCCCTCCCTTTTTTCTCTTCAGGCTGAAAACGTTTCGGTCTTTGTCTCATTTCAGGCCAAAATTTTCATTGCATCCAGAATACATCTAGTTAACTGATGTTAAGTATATACTGTCTTGTTTTAGCTAAGTCGAACAGATTTAACGGAGACAAAATTTTACACCGCTCGATGTTAAAGTTAATGTCAATGTTAAACTCGATGTAAAAGGCAGGCAAAAACATCAGGGATAAAGTGACAACCAATCAACAATCACAGCAAAAGGAACAGGCGAAGGACCACAATTGAAAACAAATCAGAACAAAAAACGAACAAATGAACAAACACGGGATATAACGTCTTAGAAATGCGATAGGAAACAATGCTAAACTTCCCGATGAGGCTGCGTCCGAATATCCCTACTACTCTACTATACAGTAGGTGAAAAGCAGTACACCGAAGGATGTAGTATGTCTAAATTAGTATTCCTAAAACAGTAGGCGAGAAATACCCTACTCTATCCCATAATGGAACCGGACATGCCATGTGAAGCGAATACAGTAGGTACTGTGACAGTAGGTAATGCCATAGGTACTGTCGATTTCAAACGCAGCCAATGAGTATATAAAGAGTATGAGTACAGAAATTTCCACTGACCTCCACTTTAAGGTAACGTCACATTTATATTATGGAAATTCTGAGACAATTAGGAAGTAAACGTAATAACATACACAGATAGAGTCTTATTGTTTGGTAAAATACTGTTTTTTATAAGGTTCTATCCGGCTGTTCTAATGACTCAATCATGTCAATCTCATTAAATAACTTAAAATGTAAAACACAGCAGAGAAAGCTATTTAAAGGCCACGTTACGATAATAAGTGCTTTTCAGTTTTGTTTTTCTGAGTTTATTCTCTAGTGCAAGATTTCTTTATTTTTGTTTAACCTGAAGTCTTCCCTATAAACAAGATATTTTTCTCTTCTAATTTCACTGTAAAACTACATTAGAGCATATAATAGATGTTTTCTGGAAGGTTCAGTTTATTAATCACACTGCATGTAGCTAGCTAATGTGTGTGATATTTCATGCTAATGTTAAATGACATTAGCTATAATATTTACTTTCTGCTGCGCTGAACACTTTCTAATGCAGAATGTTTAAAGAGTTTATCTGTGAGCTTGGAACTTTTATTTATTTATTTATTTATTTATATGTTTTAAAATATGACATAAGTATAAATATGACAAATTGTTGCAAAAACAGTTAATAACACTACAGGAGAATAAAGTGTCCCCACTGATGACGAATTTTTGACCAAAACGCCAGATAGAACCGAGGTCACAACATGTCCAGAAATGAAAAGATTTACAGCTAAAACCTGCTCGCTAACCTGCTGATTACCCGAGTGTAAGATCAGCCTCATTAACACGACGCTTCATGATGATCGGGTGATGAAATGCAGCGTCTAATGAGGACAGCGACAGCGTGTCTCTGTGTGTGTGTGTGTCTCTGAAGGTGTGAGACTTTATTTCATGCCGTATCTCGGAATACCAGGGTGTCAAGGCGCCATAGATTTATCGCTCCAGCCTGAGCAGCACCAGATCTCATAGCATTCCATGCATGAGCTTCGCGGCTTCACTGATACGCGCTTCAGCAAGATCAGAAATGAGGTGATGAATGCATGACTGGCTGTAGCCTGATATCTGGTCTGATGGTCTAATCACTACTGAGAATCATGACCTTTAGTATTACATCAAAAATTAAATTGACTAAACCACAGAAACTCAGATTAAATTGTTTTGTAAAACTGTGTGTAGGTGCAGACAGAGCTCAATAGGTGCAATACCAAACACACACTAGGTACTCAAACAAGAATACCGAGAATCAAGTGAACGCAGGAACACAAAAACATGACGTGAGCTCGACAAATGCAAAACAAAGAGCGTTACCAAAGACAGAACTTAAATTAGACATAAACGTGACTCAGGTGCACGTGATCTCGTAAGGTGCAGGGGCTGATGGGTAGCGTAGTCCTGACAGCTGGGGCTGTTCGATTTACGTGTTTTAGTTCCATTCTGGCCGAAAAGACTGGACCCCAAGCCTCAGTATTATGAGTTGCAAGTTAATATTGCAGCTAACATCAGATAGCATTAGCATTGAATGTTATAGACATTAGATACCTGCATGCAGTCTAGCCCCATTAATAAACTGAAACTGGAGTCCTGGTCAGCTAACTCATCTTATAATATATATAATATATATATATATATATATATTCAATTTTCGGAAAGTTTTCAGTGTCACCAGCGCTGCTTCTTCACCTTTTAAAACCTCAATTTAAAGCTTTCTACTCTCTGCCAAGACCATTCTCCAGGAGAAAAATGAATAATCCAGGAAAGGATGAATAGATGTACTGGAGTACTGGTGAAAAAAAAAGCTTTATTTTTCTTCCTAATGTTGCTATTGAGGTCGTATATGACAGAATAAGACGAAGTGCCGTGGGATTGGTCTGAGGAATCATTCTAGACAGTCAACTGGATTAGTCGCTTCACTGAGTCATACCTGATTTGCATAGATTTGTGAAAATCTCTCTTGAAATCTCGTTTGTTGCTGAAATCGCAACTTCCCCCTGCTGAAATAAAACCCCCAAAACAAATAGAAACCATTACAGAAATTCTAACGCTTTTAACCGTTATAACGGGAATTGTATTGGTTTTAATGGAAACTATAATATTCCTTGTGGGTCTCTGCTGGTAATGTGTTTTGGGTTTTATTGGTGGCATGTTTAACACAAACCATTAAATCCTTATAGAATATGCCCCAATACACACTACATTTGTTAATGCTTTTAATGGTATTTTTAAATGGAAACCATTAGAATTTCTGTAATGGTTTCTACTGGGTTTCTTTTCAGTAGGGCTGTGCAGAGAAACACGTATGGTACGAAGCCCCCTGTCGCTTGCCAGTTCTTTAAGTAACAAATCAAGTGGAATAGGACTTCTTATTAATGCGAACACTTCTTCCTGCTTTAATATGTAGATTTGTTTACAGCTAAGCGCTAGTTATTTGATGACGCCTGAGGTTTTGGACCGTGTACACAAAACCCTGAATTTGTACTAAAACTTAAAGCGAACATTTCAAATCCTAACAGCAGTCGTGTGTGTGCGTAGTTTTAAAAGCGCCGCAGTCCGCCTGCTGTATCGGTGATAAAAACAAGCTTTTAAGCGTCCTCACTGAAGCGCTTCCTGCTGCTCTGATTCTGTAATCCCCACCTCCGTCTACCTCCATGTATCATGTCTGAGTCAGAGCTTCTAGCCACTCTTCTTTCTTTACTTTTTTTGCTTTTCTTTTCTTTCTTGCCGATAGCCATGCTCGTCTCTAACCGGAAGACGACGCTAATGGCCCTTGCGTTCCCTTTTCGTGAGGTTTCTCAGTGTCACCAAAGCTGCTTTTCGCCTCTTTAAACCCCAATTTAAAGCTTTTTACTCTCTGCCAAGATCTCACCTTTTTTCCAGAGAGACTGAGCTGAAAATGAATTCCGGGAAAGGATGAAAAGGAAGAAACTGCTCTTTCATCTCCAACAGTTTATTAGCCTAAGCTAAATTCTGCAGCTCTGAGAAACTCAGTATTTTACAGCCCGCACCAGGCTGTGTTTTAATACTAAGAAGATGATAATGATGATGATGATGATGATGATGATGATTATCGTAGGTACTCATCACTCGTCCTTGTGAGGAGATGGCTGTTATTTTGGCCGCAGTGCTTATTCTGAGAAACTGCATTTTTGTCAGGTTATTTTGTGCAATCATGACCACACACTAACTTTGAACACATGATCACAAGAAACCATCTTCTGTCAGAGGCTTTGATCTCACGCATCACATAATACACGTTGATGTCTGTAAAAGAGGAGATTATTTAAGTCGTATTTACACATGTTAAAAATCCTCCCTGTTAACGCAAGATTTCTGACGAGTCATATTCATAGCTTTCATTAGCTCCGTTAGCTAACTTTAGCTAAGTAACGAGAAAACAAGCACGACACAAATTTAATTGTGTACGAAATGAGATACACAGATCCGATAACAAAAATACACACACATAAACATCCGGGAGCGTAAGCGTGCTCTACGCTCTGCTATATGCTCCAGCTAGCTAGCTGTTGCTACCCAGCTAACTGGCTAACAGTAGTTACCTAGCTTGCGCACATTCTGTTAACCAGCTTGCTGGATAACATTAGGTAAAAAACATAACACAAATCATATTGCACAACAGTATACACCAATCAGATGAGGAGACACATCACAAGCAGACTGGTGCTAAAGTTTTTCTCTACATGCTCCAGCTAACTAGCTAATGTTAATCGGTTATCTAGCTAGCTTGAGTTCCAATGTTAGCTATAATACAAGTACAGCACAGTTTGAATTGAAATAAAATACACAATTCAGATAATCAAAAATACACACATGTGACCAGGTGTGAAAGGTTTTTCTACACATTTAATTTTACATTCCTGTGCACGCTCTAGCTAGCTACTTTATGTTAGCCAGCTAGCTGGCTGATTTGGGCTATGTATCTTTAGATTGAAGATGCTTACTTTTCTACGATGCACAAACAGTTCACTGAGAGATCGAAATAAAGCTCACACAGCCAACTGAGCAAGCTATTCAGTTCAATTCAATTTTATTTGTATAGCACTCTTAACAACAGACATTGTCACAAATCATCCATCCATCCATCCATCCATCCATCTTCTGCCGCTTACTCCTTCTTCAGGGTCGCGGGGGAACCTGGAGCCTATCCCAGGGAGCATCGGGCACAAGGCGGAGTACACCCTGGACAGGGTGCCGGTCCATCGCAGGGCACAATCACATACACACTCACACCCATTCATACACTACGGACACTTTGGACACGCCAATCAGCCTACCATGCATGTGTTTGGACTGGGGGAGGAAACCGGAGTACCCGGAGGAAACCCCCGCAGCACAGGGAGAACATGCATTGTCACAAATCAGCATTAATGAAATATATAAATTCCAGATATACATTTTTATTTAGCTTGATTGTTTAAACAATAAATAGCTCTGAAAATCTACTCTTGATGTGAGCCCTGGACTTTACATATGATAAGGATAAGCCAACATGAAGACCAGAGAGCTGTCTATGGGAGAAAAGCAAGCCATTTTAAAGTGGAGAAAAGAGGGAAAATCTATCAGAGGCATTGCACAAACACTCAGCATAGCCAATACAACTATCCGGAATGTTCTGAAAAATAAAGACTAACAACCAGACACCGAACAGGTCGGATAAGGAAAACAACAGCAGCTGATGATAGAAACATTGTGAGAGCTGTGAAGAAAACCCCCAAAAACAACAGTCAGTGACATCACCAACAACCTCTACAGGGCAGGGTGAAGGTCTCACAATCCACCGTTCGAAGAAGACTTCGAGAGCAGAAATTTAGAGGCCGTACCACAAGATGGAAACCACTCAAAAAAAGCCAGATTGGAATTTGCAAAGAAATACAGAGACGATCCACAAAAGTTCTGGAACCAAGATGAACCTCTACCAAAGTGATGGAAAGTCCAAAGTGTGGAGAAAGAAAGGATCTGCTCATGATCCAGAACATACAAGCTGATCTGTGAAACATGGTGGAGGTAGTGTCATGGCTTGGGCTTGCATGGCTGCTTCTGGAACATTCTCACTGATCTTTATTGATGATGAACTCATGATGGAGCAGCAGAATGAATTCAGAAGTTTACAGGAACATTTTATCTGCAGATTTACAGAGAAATGCATCCGAATGAATCAGGAGGAACTTCATCATGCAGCAAGACGACGATCCAAAACACACTTCCACCTCAACACAGGACTTCATCAGGGGGAAAGTGGAAGGGTTTAGACTGGACAAGTCCATCAGCAGACCTTCACCCAACTGATCAGCACCTCACCTCCTGAAGAGGAGACTGAAGAGAGAAACCCCCCGAAACACACAACTACTGAAAGAAGCTGCAGGAGAAACCTGGAGAAGCTTCACAGAAGAAGAAACGAACAGTTTGGTGTCAGTGAGTCGCAGGATTGATGCACTTACTGCAAGCAAAGGAAACACAACCAAATATTAAGTGTTATTTACTTATTAACTTCAAGACTGATCCGTTCCTATACTTTTGCTCGCCTAAAAATTGAGCCGTCTGATACAAACGGTTCTATATTTTATGTTGTTTAAACATTTAGATGTAAACACCAGGAAATAAAAGCTGCAATCCTAAAACATCATCTCATCTCCATCTTCTGATCTCAAACCCAAATGTCCTCGGCGTACAGCACAAACAGACGACTCGGCCTGAATAGTTTCAGACGGGACTGTACATTGCTATAACTGTGCTCTAAAAACGATTTTTGTGAATATACACTTCCATTATAAAAACAACCTCATTCACTTAAAATCCTCTAAGTGTTCTATATCTACAGGACATGACTAAACACTTTCTCTTGCCACTTCGTCTAGCGCAGCGTCCGTACAAGATTTATTGCACACAAGCGTGTGATCATTACATTAATTTCAGAATCATTCATCCATATTAACACCAGCTCTCCGTAGGGAACAGAAAGCCAACCGACGATTGGATCTGGAAGTGGTGTTAGTTTAACAGGATGTCCCTGAGAAATAGAGTATTGAAACACAGCGGGGGGGAAAAAACAACTTCTTAAACTTCGATCCTGAGCAGGCTCGGAAATAAACTGGATTTCTCTAAAGCTGATTTCCAACAGCAGGCCGAGAGCGAGTGACACCCGGCGTCAGTGTTTTAAACACGGCTACACAATACGTCGTGTGTCCGTAACGGCCTCACCGTCGACCCTGGAAATGCTGCGGTGGAACGGAACCTGCGATACGCAAATCATATCACATTTGACGCAATTTTACCGCCGGCTCTGATCATCTCGTAACGATTCACGTTCCGGATGAGGCGTCATCTCTCAGGATTTTTTGTGTGAAAATAATACGTCACATCAAGGCGCAAAACTTAGGGTTTTAATAGACAGCCGACACCAAAATTATTAGCACCCTTGCATAGAATAGCCAAAAACAACCGTATAAAATATCACCACTAAATCATTTTTAGGTTTACGTTGCGATGAATAGCTGGCCAGATTTGAACCCTGTGGAGATCCTGTGATCTGAAATCAAGAGATCGTCCACATGCGTAAAAGCGCAATATGGAATATAAAAGATCTTGAAATGTTGTTCAAGATGAATCGTTCAGTACACTCTTAGAAAAAAGCATTTCTTTAAGATTTCTTTAGATAATTGAAGCTTCTTAGCTTTCAAAAGGACCTGTTTCTGATGGGGAAGCACTTTATAGGGTCCCTAACGAGGGACAGCTGAAGAACTTTAAGGGTGTAGAAATGTCTTGCTAGGCATTACAGGAGCGAATAGACTCGATGCTGTTATTCTCTACGGCAGTGGTCACCAAACCCTGTTCCTGAAGATCTGCCTTCCTGAAGACTTTAGCCCCAACCGTAATAACTGACCATCTAATCATTCCGAAGTTCTTGGTCAACTAAAAAAATAAAAAGTGCGTTCGATTTTGGTTGGAGATGAAACCTGCAGGAAGGACGTTCTCAAGGAAGACGGTTGGTGATCACTGCTCTACAGGGAGTCGCAATAATTTTGAAACCAGATTTTTGAAGAAAAAAAAGATGATAATTATGGAGTTGGCACTATTTCAAAGCACGTCATAATCACCCAATCGGTGTAATGACGAAACATCTGTATCCGTAGCGTAGAACGATGTGCAACGTCAAATCAAGGTGTTTATTATAATTATTTACGTATTTTTTCATCATATAAAGCCGAACCATGGAGCAGGCGCTGTTGAAACCTATGTTCACACCAGACATTTGATTTATTCGAATTAGACATGACGCTGTAAAGCATGCATTCAACAAGGATCGGTGTTTGGGCCCCTTCTGTTTATCATTGACACGTGATAAAATGTACTAATCACAGACGACACACAGATCAGACTCAGCACGGATGATGTTTTCTTCACGAAATACATCATTCGTTTTAATTCAAAATTACAATAACACGGTAATTCCAGCCGTGTCGATATTAGTCGCCTAATTACCTAAAGCACAGGAAATGAGCTGCGTTCTTTTTTTCGCTTTCCATGGAAATAAAAATTGAGCTGGGTCAGAAATAAAAAAAGCAAATGTACACATCAGTAGCTCATACAGTCTGACTTTCAGTATAAAATACAGTCCTAATCTAAAATCATTACAGCTCCATGCAGATTGATGTTCCTGCTCAAAAAAAAAAAAAAAAAATCTCCAGCACCGAGCAATCAATTAGTTTCTAAACATTTATGGCTCGTAGGAATCCATCAGCGCTAAGCTAACCCATTCTTAATCTCATTAGTGGTTTATTGCAAGCGCAGCACTCAGGTGATCGAGGGCTGTTTACACACACACACACACACACACACACACACTAAACAAAAAGAGGATACTATGGATTTAGAGGGAAATTCATTTTCAGTAACGGGGTAGATATGTTAGGAACAACAAACACCGCTGGAACAAATGGATCTCTCGCTAAATTAAATTTACATCCACATCATAGATCAGAATAGCAATTCTGTGAATTAATCTGGATGAAGCTGACCAGGTTTTTAGGTCCAATGGCACTGCAGATTTACTCTCTGGAAAGGAAGTGACCTGAGAGCAGGGTTGAGAGTGTTGCAGGTAGTTTCTGAATAAGGTTGCAGGGCATTTTTTTTTAGGCTAGCTTAAGAATACTGTCAGTGTATGCACTCGTTCTAATACGTTATGGTTTCTATAGTAACGGGTCATTCTCAACTCGTCCATAAACAGATTAAAGACAGCATGTATAATCGCGGATGTGGTGAAGTTTTATTTAGGAAGGTGTTCATTTAACATCTACGTAAGGAGTCTCCAGTGTCAGCGCTTTGTAACTGCTGTAAGTGTTTAAGCATTTAAAGTGTACGCGTTGTGTTTTCTTGGTAACATGACAAGCTGCGGGGTTTTTTTTTGGCTTTTTAACTTGGGGAGAGAGAGAGGGAGAGAGAGAGAGAAGCTGGTGAGGGAACGACAGGAACCAACCACAGCATTAAATGTAACTACAAATGTATGACATGATCTTTAATAAATAAACATTTTATTTGCTGTGGTGCAGGAGAAATCAGACACTTTGGGATGTGCTGTTAGAGTAAAATAGTCTTCAGTTCGGAAACGGGAATGCCACTCATCCCTGATATTCTTTCAGGATGCCTCTGTTTTGAATGTTTTGTTGTGGTCAGCTCGGGTTTTCAGACGTTACACCTTGAGAGACCCTTTGGTTATATGAGGTGCTAATCCTACTAGTAGATTACATGACGAGGAAATCCTTTGGCTGGGTCTCATTCGGAGTTCCGGCGGCTGTGTTAGCGCATCGGTATTCCTCCTCCCCGAGTCTGGCTCGAGCGCTCATGCCCGACCGGCATCTCGATCATACCCTCGACGACTGAGACTCCCAACACGCCTCTTAAGCGCAGGTCTGGAGGTCTACAGTGTAAATCACACAGGCTTATTAAACCCCAAGGAGCGGGTGGTTTTTATGTCCGTTCGGCGTGCGCTGAGCATTAATCAACCCTCTGAGGAATCGCACCCCCATGGCTTGCTTCAGCGGACCTGGTGTGGCATAACTTAACATAACCTTTTTCCTTTTTCCCCGTGAGAGAGCTCTCACTAACCCCAATCGAAGGCATTAAAAATGTATGGCAGTGTTTGTCTGCAGCCACCAATCCCCACTGAGACGCTCGGCTCCTAACGCCACTGCCAATGCGGTCACTTGCCCCTTTGTTGGAATATAATCGGCTCTCACCTGGCAGATCTTTCCCCTCGTTCCCCCCATCAGTCTCCTCCGCTTAGACCGCCTCATTCGCTTTCCAACCAAAACATTCATTTCCATTTGTCCTGGCGGACTGTTTGTTTACAGGAGGGAGAAGGGCTGAATAAATTCACCTTTCAGTGTTTGTCCAAAGCTGGAAAAACAGGGCATCCTGCAAAAATAAATGAATAAATAAAATGTGCAAATGTCCAGGATGCAGTTCTGACTGAAGTGGTTTGATGAAGCAGCTAATTACCAGAGTCATAGAGATTCAATTTTCTCAGCTCAAGAGAATACTCGGGCCGAAGCCTTCTACACGACACACACATAATCGGTGTGAAAGAGCAGGAATCGATCACCTCAAAATGAAATAAAGTAACGGATTGAAAAAGCAGGACAGAAAGAGGAGAAGGAATTGCAGGGGGACGGATTTGCGAAGGCTCGGTAGGCAATTTGGCAACATGAATTACTCACTCGCTCTCCCGTAGCCCCGGTCGCCCTGATCCGACGGAACTGTTCATTAATCTGATTGGACGTGTCATGGGCTCCGGGGAAGTGACAGGTCACTCAGAAGAAAAAGACAGGAGCCGTGCGCAGAGCGTAGCTTATTAGGCTAAGATGGTGAACCCAGGCTGTGGGGTTTGAATAGAGACATTTAAATGAAATCTCTAGAAAAGAAAAATAACAGTATAAGGTTGCATTAATGACCTGTTGGTTGTCATGGTGAGGAAGCAGAGGAATGATGTTGAGGCTCAGCGTTGTTACTGACAACCATAATGTAAACTCCTGCAACATGGCAACCGTACAGTTCGATTGGATGGAAAGTGAAAGGGAGGGTGAAATATCTTGTCTGTTTGTGGTGTCTTAGTAACAAGACTTTTTTTTTTGTCTCAACTTCAAGAGAGAGGAAAAGGAAACGCTGGTAAGGGAACGACTGTTTGTAGCTGCTGTAGTGTAAGTGAGAACAAGAACTTGTTTCTTGGGAGCCTTGAGTCTATCCCAGGGAACTCCGGGAGTTCCCGGACAGGGTGCTAACCCACTGCAGGGCACAAACACACACTACGGAGAATTTGGAAATGTCAATCAAGCTATCACATATGTCTTTGGACTGGGGGAGGAAACCAGAGTACCCAGAGGAAACCCTCCTAGCACGGGGAGAACATGCAGGCTCTGTGCAGACAGGGCGGAGGTGGGATTCGAACCCCGGAGGTGCAAGGCAGGCGTGCTAACCACTAAGTCGCCGTGCCCCCTGCAAATCAACATACCGTAACAAGAAAAAAACACCACATATATATTTTATCCTATGTTTCTACATTCTTTTGTTTTTCACACAACTTTTGTGGTTTTTTTTTTTGTCGGCGCCAAAACAGGGTGGTTTGAGTATTTTCAGAAACTGCTGATCTCCTGGGATTTTCACACACACACAACGGTCTCTAAAGTTTACATAGAATGGTGTTAAAAGCAAACAAACAAAAAAACCCTCCACTGAGCGTCAGATCTACAGGCAGAAACATCTGATGAGAAAAGTAGAACTGAGAGAAGAATGGATAGTCTGGTGCGAGTATGCAACCGTAAGGCGGATGAGCCACAGCAGCAGATCACATCGGGTTCCTCTCCTGTCAGCCAAGAACTGGAATCTGAGGCTACAGTGGGTACCTTCTCAACACAACTGGACTGACAAAGAATGGCAAAATGTTGCCAGGTCTGAATGAGTCTCGAGATCAGATCGTAGCGTCAACAGCATGAATCCTTGCACTGTGTAAACAGTACAGACTGGTGGTACTGGTGCTGCTGGTCATGATGGTCTGGCGAATGTTTGTGCGAATGCCACACCCACACCTTACAGCCACAATTTACACGTCTTATAATGGCTCAAACTGCTTCCGTGAACATGACAATGAGTTCAGCGTACTTTAATGGCCTCTGGTCTCCAGATGCTGTGTGAATCCGATGGAGCACCTTTGGGATGTGCTAGAACAGGAGATTCAAATCCGCAGCAAATGATGTCATCATATCAAAATGGACTAACATCTCAAAGGGATATTTCTAACCAGCTTGTGGAGTGTGATGGAGAGTGTGCTGTTCCTTATAAAGCATCCAGTGAGTGTACATCTGATACACATGAAACACACTCTTAAATTAGTCAAACCTTTCAACGTTAGCAAATTGCTGCGGTAGAAGAGGAATAAAACACGTCAGGACATGCAGTTATGGGAAAATAATCAACGTCAGACCCGGTCCCAGTGACTGATTTATTATTATTATTATTTTTTTATAAACTCAGAACGTCTTTGTATCACATCACTGGAATTTGACACTCAGAAATCCGTGAGAAAACCAAATGATTCTCTGACGGATTTGCGATGCTTCACACACATCCCTACTATATTATTCCAGGTAGAAACGGCTTATCAGCAGTGATTTATACAGGAACGCGATGCAGTCATCTTTCTAGGCCACAAACACAAACAATAACAACAACAACAGCAGCAGCAGCTTCTGTGGGCGTAGACGTCATTTCCATTGATTCACAGGAGCATGATGAGATAAGGATAAAAATAATTCATGCTGGAGAAGGTGCAGATTTAAGAGCAGTGATGAAAATGTTGTTGTTCAGAGAGCAACCGAGACCTGATTTGCAAAAGAATAATAATAAGAAGAAGAACGCAGGATGGTAGATTAGATGTCAGGTGGTGAGCTGGCGAGGGCGAATGCGGCTTACTGGATGTGCTCATAGGTCACTGTGGATATTTCTAGATCTTTTAGATGATGGATGAGTTATTCTCAGTGTCCTCTTTTGCATTCGGATGTGAAATGCTTTGGGGGTTTTTTTTTGTTGTTGTTTTTTGTTTTTTTCCAGCAGCACCGTCTCAATAATTATTGCTAAATAAATGTCTGAGAGTTCACACCTCCTATCATGACCTGCCCCTGCTCTTCTCTGCTCTCTTGACCTGGATCTACACTCCTGCTGTTGCATAAGAGGATATAAATATTTCAGCAGAAGTGTGAAACATTATTCTGCGTTCTGCCTTTTTTTACTGCTTTCGAAACTCAAAACAACCTTCACGATATTAAAAAAAAAGTAGTTAGGATGCATGGCTTTTTTTGATCGCGGTACGAAATGTCTAGAAATCGTATATATTGTATAAAATCGAAATGTTGTGAATAAGTTATCTCCACGTCATCTCCAGAAGTGACATTTTTACCTCTGACTGTTACAACGTGCCGACACTGGAGACTCCTTCTGACCTGAACAGACGGTGGTGTAAATGTAAATAATAATATAAATCCGCAAATACAAATCTGCCAGGGATTCCTCCTACGTGTCGAGGTTCCCATGCTGACGCACGCCGTGTGCTTATGCTTTGGTTTCGGTTCTCATCCTGTCTCCGTTGGTTTGTTACCTGGTTGTGTTCACCTGCTTTGTGCTACTTCCGGATTTATTTGAGACCATATTCAACCGTTTTCAACCCGCTGAGCCGTCATAGAAACTCCATTTTGGCCTGTGTTTTTCCGAATAAAAAGGACCATAAAAGTGTGATAAAACTGGACAACCAGATAAAGAAGGTCAGTAAGAATTATTCCACAAGCGACATCGCACTCCCACTGTTTCTCACGTTGACCACAAACTGATGATTCCGTGTCAAAATATTCCTCGTGAGGCCTTCACCGGCGTGTAACGGGTAAAGAGTTCCCACGTGTTGGTTTCTGTTTTCGAACTTTTTCTGACGTTTTTCATCAAATGTGTTTTAGTCTAAATTGAAGTAGCACACTTCATTTATATTACTGATTTTTTACATTTATTTTACTGATTATTTGCTGAAACTGTAGTGATGGGAATGATTATTAAAATAAACACGCCTTTCCTTCCTATTTTCTTTTCCTCCACGCCTTCTCATTTTCTTGTATTACATTACCTTTTTGTTTCTTTTTAACATATATGTTCATTCTTTTTTCCTTCTGTCCATTTCTTCCTTTTCTTATTGACATCTTTCCTTCTTTCTTTCATTCCGCTCCTTTATTCCTCATGGAATTCGCAGATTTCAGCACACTGAATGGCGTAGTATGAAATCTGCATCAAATTCATACATCCTTCCTTAATTCTTTTATTCTCCCTTTCTGAACTATTTCCTGGTTTCCTTTTGTCTGTTTTGTGTTATATTTTCCTTTTTATATATACATTGTCTTTCTTTCTTTCTTTCTTTCTTTCTTTCTTCCTTCGTGTCTTCCATGCTGTACTTATTTTTTATTTGCTTTCATTTGTTTTGTTTTTATTTAACTTTTCAAATATATGTTTTCCTTCTTTTTCTTTCTTTCTTTCTTTCTTTCTTTCTTTCTTTCTTTTTTGCTTGCTTTCTTTCCTTCCTTCTTTCTTTCTTTCTTTCTTTCTTTCTTTCATGCTGTTCTTATTTTTGATTTTTGTTTTTATTTTACTTAACCAACTTCTATTTATTCTCCGTCTTTCTGGTTTCCTTTTATCTTTCATTCTTTCATTCCTCCTTTCTTTGACGTCGTCACGAGCAGGAGGCGGGTGGATGTAAGTGTTAGTGACACTAGAAGAATAGAAACTAATTGAATCGAAACCTAGGAAACCAGGGTCCACCGGAGCTGGAGTAAATACACTGAGATAGACAGAGATGAGTGTATTAGTGAAAGAAGCCAATGAGGGATAGAGGCGGGGACAGGACCAGGAAGTAGAGCAAAACTCCACGTCAAAATAAAAGCTGTGAAAGGAAATAAAACCAGAGCGGCGAACACCACGCTCTCTTTATATCACCAGAAAACCTGAAAGAGATTTCATTTTTTTGTCAGGAAATGCGATGACCATTTTGTGTGACCAATCAGTGATCTCTAGCTCCGCCCACATGCCCCTGTTCAGTACTTCGCTACAGTACGACTCACTCAGTTCCAACAATAATAAGAAAATATGCAAGGATGGGTTGATTTTTCTTTCCGCATGGTCAGTGTGTCCTGTGTCTCTCCGCAGACGGACTGCTCCAGCGACAGCGAGAGTGAAGATAACTTCATCGTCATTCCTCCTCGTGATCACCTGGGTCTGGCCATCTTCTCCATGCTCTGCTGTTTCTGGCCTCTGGGCATCGCAGCCTTCTACTTCTCTCAGGGGGTGAGTACAGAACACATCTCGCTAACGCTGCACATTGCACTAAATCCGAGTGTGGAGCTGGTGAGGAGTTCTGCTCTGTCCCCACACACACACACACACACACACACACACACACACACGTACCAGCTCCAGCTCACACGTCATTAACAAGGCCAGCGTAGAGGAACATCTGAATTTCTCCATCTGTCTCATTTCTGTCAGCATGAGAGCGTTTTCCCTTTAATGCCTGCTGTGAATCTCTCGCTTCACGCACATGCTCAAAAACCTTTAGTCCAATCATCAACACCTTCCTCAAAAATATAAAATTATAACTGCTTCTTCTCCTTCTTCTCCTTCTTCTCGCTCTCTCGATGAAAATGTAATCATTTTCAAGCTTTTCCCACTGAAACACACCGACAAAATTGCTCTAAATTGATTTATTCTTTGTTCATTTTTGCTCCCTGTTTTCCCGTTCTTCTACTGGTTGTGTCCACATGTAGTTTTTTCTTTCCCTCTCTTCATATTCCTTCTTCTCTTCTTTTCGTGTATCTGTTCTCCCATTATATCACTCATGAAACTTTCTTTCTTTCCTTTCTACTTTTCTAAATGCGTTTTCTTTCATGTGGTGTATTTCCTTTTATGTTGACTTTACTTTGTTTTTTTTCTTTTGTATTCTTTCCTTTTTCTATTATTTATATATATATATATATATATATATTTTTGTTATTTCCTTTTGCGCTTCTTTCTTCACTATTTTCTGCATTCCTGCTTTTTCTCTTGTTTCTCTTCTTGGTTCAGCTTTCATTTGACACGTTATGTTTAACAAGCCGTTCTTTTTTTCATTATAAAGAAGTAAAGGAAAGTCTTCTGCGCCACTGAGGCCACGGCAGGCGGAGCTACCGGCTAAATGATCTTGTCAGAAGCTAATTTGATTCTGCAGGAGTAATTATGATAATAATTGTGGTGTTTAGAGAGGAGCTGAATGCAGTGCTGGAGGTGAGCAGGTGGAGAAATGGAGGATGGTTTTAGTGTCTGCTTCCTCAGAGAACTGAATAAACTGTCTCACCTCCACAGCTGAGCACTGCAGAATGTTAACAACGATTACGCCCACTCGGTCCTACTTCTGCTCCCTCAGCATGCCTGCTCCTCCTCCCTCTCTCTCTCCCTCCCTCAGCGTCCCCACTCCTCCTGTCTCCCTCAGCATCCCCGCTCCTCCTCCCTCCCTCTCTCCCTCCCTCAGCGTCCCCACTCCTCCTGTCTCCCTCAGCATCCCCGCTCCTCCTCCCTCCCTCTCTCCCTCCCTCAGTGTCCCCACTCCTCCTGTCTCCCTCAGCATCCCCGATTCTCCTCCTGTCTCCCTCAGCATCCCCGATTCTCCTCCTGTCTCCCTCAGCATCCCCGCTCCTCCTCCCTCTCTCTCTCCCTCCCTCAGTGTCCCCACTCCTCCTGTCTCCCTCAGCATCCCCGATTCTCCTCCTGTCTCCCTCAGCATCCCCGATTCTCCTCCTGTCTCCCTCAGCATCCCCGCTCCTCCTCCCTCTCTCTCTCCCTCCCTCAGCATCCCCGGTTCTCCTCCTGTCTCCCTCAGCATCCCCGATTCTCCTCCCTCTCTCTCTCCCTCCCTCAGCATCCCCGGTTCTCCTCCTGTCTCCCTCAGCATCCCCGATTCTCCTCCCTCCCTCAACGTCCCCGCTCCTCCTCCCTCCCTCAGCGTCCCTGCTCCTTGTCTCTCCCTCAGCATCCCCGATTCTCCTCCCTCCCTCTCTCCCTCAGCATCCCCGATTCTCCTCCCTCCCTCTCTCCCTCAGCATCCTCTCTCCCTCCTTCCCTCTCTCCCTTAACGTCCCCACTCCTCCTCCCTCCCTCAGCGTCCCCGCTCCTCCACCCTCCCTCAGCGTCCCCGCTCCTCCACCCTCCCTCAGCGTCCCCGCTCCTCCTCCCTCCCTCAGCGTCCCCGCTCCTCCACCCTCCCTCAGCGTCCCCGCTCCTCCTCCCTCCCTCAGCGTCCCCGCTCCTCCTCCCTCCCTCAGCGTCCCCGCTCCTCCTCCCTCCCTCCCTCAGCGTCCCCGCTCCTCCTCCCTCCCTCCCTCAACGTCCCCGCTCCTCCTCCCTCCCTCCCTCAACGTCCCCGCTCCTCCTCCCTCCCTCAGCGTCCCCGCTCATGTTTTTCTTTCTTTCTCTTTTTTCTTTCTGTGCTGTTTTTCCTTCGCTCTTTTCTTCTGAAATATTTACACGGTGCACATGTTTAACATCTATAAATTCTTCTTTTCCCCATCGGTCACTTTCAGCTCTTTGTGTGCCGCAGTTTCCTTCAGGAAGTGTAGCTAACAGAATCACTAGATCCATTAGTACGTCTAGTCTATAATCTTCGCAGAAATTACCCAGATAATCGTGGTAATAATTATGTTATCATGTCAGACTAATCCGCTCTGATTAGGGTTTAAATCGGAGTGTTTTATCCCCCCAAAAATGGGCTTCGGCTTCAACTCCGTGCTGATCCCTAAGACCGCTGTGCATCTCCGAGTCCGTTATAGACATCTCCAGTTCAATTAGCCACGT
The DNA here is from genome assembly GCF_023375685.1 of Ictalurus furcatus. Taxonomy (NCBI): domain Eukaryota; kingdom Metazoa; phylum Chordata; class Actinopteri; order Siluriformes; family Ictaluridae; genus Ictalurus; species Ictalurus furcatus. Next base: position 18,661,158 of record NC_071279.1, read on the forward strand.
GTTTGTTTGTGTGTCAGAGAGACAGAGAGACTAGGCAAGGGAACGACTTTGACACAAAGATTTCTTCCAATGAATGAAAAGTACCAAAAATATGTTTGCACAACTCGGAGTTCAGCGTAGACACACCGGCGTCCGAGTGGCATATTATCGACTGTCACAGAGTGAAGGGGTAAAAAAATCAATATTGTTTTTCTGGGATTAGGAGGTCTCTCTCTCTCTCTCTCTCTCTCTCTCTCTCTCTCTCTCTCTCACACACACTGCAGTCACACGGGATTTGCAGCTCACGGTGTGTGAAACTGCGGCTAAAACAGACATCAGTGTGTGAAAGGCCACGAGAAATAAACACACCGCTGCAAAATAAACTTCAGTTTCACTGCGATGTGTTTGCAGAAGGATGCGGTGTGTGAGTTAATAACACGGAGCGGCGCTCAGACGGAGCTTTGAGCTTCATTTAGGCTGATGTACTCTTCCTGACTGCCGCCATCTGCTATATGAATCTGAATTTATTTCAATCTCAAAACTGCAAGGATGCGAAAGCAGCGGACCCTCCGCATAAGACCTCGCATCTGTACTTCGTCTGGTGTATAGTGTAAGGAATTAAACACACCGGGTCACGATGTTAGAGGAAAATAATCAACCACAGGGTCTTCTACCACAGCAGTCTGCCAACACACACAGTTATTATCACAGACGCATCATGCTTTTATTTTATCCATTTATAGTTACATTTCATGTTGTGCAACATATACAAAGTCTTTATAAATAGCCGGGGTGTTTTTTTTTTGTCTCTCTTGAAATTAATAAGACATGAAAACAAACAAAAACACGCAGCTTGTCACGTTACTGAGAAATAAGCGTAAAGTCTGTCCTGAAAACGTAAAGTTACGGCTTTACCTCCGACACCGGAGACTCCTTCCGTAAACGCGAAATGAACATCTCCTTGCAGAAAACTCCACCATGTCAACGATGATTATTTTATTTTATCAGAACGTATTTTCTCACGTGCGTCACCTTTTTAACCTTGAAACGTGTTCACTGCTTGTAGTAGCAGCTCGCAGCTCTATGATATTGATGTGAGACCCCGAATGGACACGAACCGACTCGCTAGCACGTGTTCCGCGCGTTTCCTCCATCCATCCATCCATCCATCCATCCAGCTCCATTCACACAACCGTGAAAGACTCGTCCTTGGGGAGCGTCAACCCACAGCTAAATGATTCAAACAGATGAAACAATTACAACATTGACATCGCGCTAAAAGAAATTAAATGGGAGCGAGGCTGCAGCTTTGAGCCACAGCCTTCAGCTCTTATTTCTTCCCACACACACACACACACACACACACACACACACACAGTTTTGGAATTGAGTTATTAGAGAATGTCGATGAAGGATAAAAGCTTCGATGATGGATAAAAGCTTCCAGTAGAATCTACTGTATAATGCATATTCATCACAAGTTTTAAAACAATGCTGTCCTAAAATGCCTTATGTTGCCATGGATACAAACTGGGTCTTATCTCCTCACTACTCACTTGGTGGATTGTCCGGTTAATCGTGACGCTAAAACAAAACGCAGAGCCGCTCCACCGTGAAAGCCAAGGCCGAGAGGAGAGCAGCTTCGTACGAGCAGCGGAACAAAGAAAATGACACTTAAACCAGAGATTCGAAAGACGTCTCACTGAGGAAGAGACCTCGCCGCACAGATAATAACGCGCTCGGCTAGCTTCTAAAGTCTGAGTCCTCTCGAAATAGGTCACAAATGGAGAAAAAAAAAAACAAATCAGTACAATAAAGTCATCCTTTTAAAATAATAAAATGAAACCTTTGTTAAAGTGCAGCTATTACGGTTCTCCAGATATTCCCTTTCATGGAGTGTGTTATATACGCAGCGTGTCTGTGAATGTAAAACGTCTGCAAGGTTTCAACAGGCAAAGCGCACGACAAACGGAGTTAAAAGAAGGAATCGATTCTGAACGGCTGAGTCGAGTCGTTAGTGATTCCAGACTTTACTTCCTGTACTAACCTACGTAGGTTTGTAACAAAAAGCCCCGCCTCTGGTCTTCATCGGCTGCGCGCTGACAGCGGTAGACCAATCACGACAGACTGGGACGTCTGACCGATCAGAGCAATTAGGCACGTTTCAAAACCATCATAGGAGCGCTTTAAAGAACAAGTGCTTGTAAGAGGAAATCAGCTGGTAGGTTGTTAAAGCACCTTAAACCACAGCGCTGTTGAGTTCTCGAACCTGATTGGTCAGAAAGTGTTGATTCGTTTTTTATAGCAGCAGGTGCAAATCTGCAAATATTAATGCGCTCGTTGTAATGCGTTATTGTTTCTATAGTAACAGCTGATTCACATGGACATAAACTTAGCAAATGGCGTATCACGTATGGAAGGAGTCTCCAGTGTCAGTGCATGCTATTATAGTAAAATAACGAAGTCCTGAGTTCCTGTTGATTCTTTTCCTATGACAGCACTTCCCTGAGTGTTCTATTCCTCTTATACCACTGTGGTTTATCAACCATTACAATTTTTTTATTTATTTATGAATGTAAGAATGACACATCGTACTTTTTATCCATTTATAGTTAAAGTTAATGCTTTGGAGCGTCCGTGACAACAAGTTAGTTCCTGTTCTCGGTTACGCTCGATCAGCTATAAACAACTCTCTTCCTTCTTTCTTTCTTTCTCTTGTTGTTAATACACCCCCCCCCCCCCCACCAAAAAAAGAAAAAACGCAGCTTGTTACGTTACCGAGAAACCGCAAAGAAGCGTAAACTCCTCGGATCCGAAGATGTCGGAAAACGTCAAGCTACAGCTTTACCTCTGACACTGGAGACTCCTTCCATAAAAGTGAAATAAACATCTGCTTACTGAAAACTTCACCACGTCAACGATTTCACACGTTTTTGTTTGTTTTAAATCCGTTTTTGCCGAGCGTCTGCCGTACAAGCCTCTGTGAACGATCTGTTCCTATAGAAATGTGTTTCGGTAGTGAATTTTCGCTTTAAAGATGCACGGTTCTCGGAAAGGACTACTTCAAACCACACCGAAGAGCTGCATCACAGGCTTGGAAATGCGTGTTAATGGCTCTCTGTGCTTTGGGATTAATTCCTCAACGAGTGTAAGGTTGAAAATATGATCTAAAGACGACGTGACAGCTCGGTGTGATGCAGACATACCGCAGCGGGTTGCTTTTCAACTCTTCACACACACACACACACACACACACACACACACACACACACACACACAGGCATTAATTCAGATTTTCTTTCATTGTTGTATTAACCTTCTCAGTGTGCATCTCAGAGCTGCGGGTTTGATTCTTTCCAGTGTTTCCAGATATCAAAGTGCTTCATTCAGTTGTGTGTGTGTGTGTGTGTGTGTGTGTGTGTGTTCTGTTTCACATCATTTAGGAATGCATGTGAATGTATGTGAATAGTGTCCTTGCTGCAGCATTCTTTGTCGGAGAAGTAATAAATGATCAGAAAGGAAGGGTTTGGAAATGCAGGCTCTCTTTCATTACTCATCTTTTCTCTTCTTCTTCTTCTTTTTTGTTTTTCAGACCAGCAAAGCCGTGACAAAGGGTGACTTCCCAATGGCCAGCATCGCGTCTAGACGAGCTCTGTTCCTGGCCGCTCTCTCCATCACCATCGGCACTGGGGTGTACGTGGGGGTTGTGGTGGCTCTCATCGCCTACCTCTCCAAACCGGGGCATATATAGCAGGCTTAATAAGGGACTGGAAACTGCAGTAGCACCTCTGACATTTCGGCAGACCTCCCTCTCACAAACACGTCCCCTTCTCATTTCCTTCTGTTCCGAGAGAGAGAGAGAGAGAGAGAGAGAGATCAATTCAAAAAGAGGACATTTGGGAAATCTTGGGAACTCTTGATTAAAGGTGGCTGGGAGGGAATGCGGGACTTGCGCGGACATGGTCTCGGTTCGTGCTGCGCTCACCGCTGCTGTTTTTTTTTTTTTTTTTTGCGCACAACATCGCAAAGGACAAAACACAAGAAGCTCTCTCTGAAGCAGAGCTCATGTTTTCAACATGAACAGATACTTTTATTCTTGGTTAAATGCATCGCCGGTGTCCAGGGTTTGACGACATCCCTGCTCGATACCCCAAACTCTTTACCGTTGTTGTTGTTGTTGTTGTTGTTGTGTGTGTGCGCGTGTGTGTGCGTGCGTGTGTGTGTGTGTGTGTGTGTGTGTGCGTGCGTGTGCTAACATACTAACGTGGCATCTGAACAAAACTAACTGACTGAGGTTTAAGAAAATCAAATCCTCTTATTATATGGTCACTTAGCAAACAGCTAACGGCATGAATACTGAATACTGACACCTTAAACGTGTTTATTCATTTTAAAAAATAATAATAATTTAAAAACAAGGGGGGGGGGGGTCATGGCTCGGCTCGGGGACAAACCATCGCATCGGTATTCCTGTCTGAGAGAAACACACCTGCCTCTGCTGCTCTCTGTGCTCGTGCCTCTCGGTAGGGGCTTAGCTGGTGTTTTGTATTCTTTGCGTTTCTTCGAAGTTTCTTCGTTCTGCCCAAACACAAACTTTGACGTTCTTCGTCACTACGATGTCCGAGGTTCTGAATCCTAACAGGAAGAAAACCAAAACACCTCCAACAGTAAAAAAAAAAAAAAAAACAGAAAAAAAAACACCAATTGGTTTCAGATTTGTTTCGCATTGTGTCAGTGTGGTTTAAGCTCTGGCTCGACATTACTGCTGAAACACGGGCGGAATAAGAGTAATGAGAAACAAGGGTACATTCAAACTCTTTTTTTTTTTTTTTTTTTACCTGAGTGGTTTTCAATTCCAGTTCTGTCCCAGACCCGACAACACATTTCACATATCATGCGTAGGAGCTTCGGAGTTCACTGGTATGACTCATCGTTCCTAAATTAAAAGAAAAAAAAAAGAAAGAAAGTCTTCTCTTCCACCTAATCACAACCTCGGATCACAAACCGACATATACGTCTGGAACGATTGACAGCTGCATAGGTGTTGTGAACTCCTCCCCTGCTGTATATTAACTGACACCCTAGAAGCTCCGCCCCCATCCCTCATCTCACATTAGTAAATGGTCTGCACTTCTATAGCGCTTTTATCCAAACCGCTTTACACTGTGTCTCATTCACCCGTTCACACACACACTCACACACTCACACACACCAATGGTAGCAGAGCTGCCATTCAAGGCGCTAACTTGCCATCGGAAGCAACTCGGGGTTCAGTGTCTTGCCGGGAATCGAACCCCCAACGCTACGATTAGCGGACAACCCGCTCTACCACCTGATCCACGTCCGCCGCAGTAACGTTTTTCCATCTCGAACACCGAGCTGACGCGACGTCTTCGCTTTCCGTCGCAGTAAACAGAGAAGGTTTCGAGTTCATTAATACGAAACACGTTTTTACCAGTGTATATTCCAATTCACGAACATTACACGCGTATGTAGCTAATGTCAGTTGAACACGTTTACGTTGGATGCGCAGAAATTTCAACGACTGAAAACAGAAAAAGTGCCGTATTTGGGGTCCATTTTCATAGGAAAGAGGAAAAAGGCCGAACGTTTTCACAGAAAAAAACAACGAATCAAGTCAAACACTTAATAATACAAATAATGTTAATGGCGATGATTAAAAAACTCTGGAACGGTTCGCGGTGAAAATGTCAGCCTTGTGGAAACCATTTCTATGAGGGACATTAAGAAAGCGATTCGTAAAAGGAATATATCATAAGTAAACTTTATGTTTTTTTACTGTTTACTGGATTTTTTTGTTTACATTTTCAAAAATCGTTCTAAATTTCTTCGCCTTGGTTTTTCCGTGACCCCAGAATGCGGTTTTTGTCAACGAGTGCAAAAAAACCCAAAGAGGAAATTTTCACTTTCAAAAATACCCTTTTACATGTGAAGAGACTAAACTGTGGCGAGTACGAGGTCCACAGGAGTGCAGCTGAGAACGTTATAACCGTCTGATTGGTGTCTGAAAGTGAGCTCACGTTCACACGAGCACTAGCACAGTAATGGGATTTGTACTTCTCAGTGTGGTGCAGGACCAACAAAAAAGAGATGAGGTTTTGTTTTCAAAGCATCTGTTCAAATAGTTTATAATGTACGGCATGGCTCCAGGGAAAGCTGTGACAGAGCGTGAACATTAGCATACTGTTGGAGGTAGTGGGGTGAGCCTACAGAGGTGGCTTCCTCGTACACTAAGTTCATTTGTGAGCAGGCTGTTGAACTACCCTACTGGAATAAAAGGGTGTTTCAATGGTTCTTTAAATGGTTCCTGGAAGTGTGTTTGAAAAGTGTGTCTAAACTTTCTGGTGTAAGGTTCTATAGAGAAGTTCTATGGATTCCTCCTCTCCCCCCCAAAAAAGAACCCTTTAGGACTATTGTTTGCTTGTTTGTTTTCAAAACTCATTGCTGGTGTGAACGCACCACTCAAATCCAACCGTTCAGGCCCCCACTACAACCTTTATCTTCAACATAACGGATTTTCTGTGTTTGGAACCAAATTGGAAATTGCGGCATTCGGAGGGTGGGGGAGTCACTTTAATTGCCCGGACTACCTCTAGGTGGTGCCAGAGTAACGTTTCGATGTCTCGTATTTTGTTACATTATGTTTGTATTGTGTAGTTTTATTGTGATAAATAAGAGCAATCTTGTAAACAAGTTGCAAAAATGTACAGAAATTGGCACTAGGAACTAGGCTTTAAAAAAAACAGCTCACACTTTTTAGACGAAGATGGAGATTCTGATTATAAGGGGTCCAAGCACCTAAGGTGAAATAACTATAATACTTTTCTTAGGATTTCTTTATTATTATTATTATTATTATTATTATTATTATTATTATCCTCTATAACAGCCACTTGTGCAGACCAGACTGTATTGTGGTACAGAAATGAAACTTGGGCATTAGGTAGTAATCCCTCTGGTTACTCTGGCGAGCGAGATGAGTCTGATCAGCCTGATGGTGGTGTTACGGTGCAGTGCCTAATATTTTAGGCTACATCTAATGAGACATAAGTCATATGGAGGAAATTCTGCTTTTGGCCCTGATTCCGTGGCTTCTGCCAACCAAAAAAAAAGCCTTGTTGACTGAGTCAATATGAGTAACATGGTGCTTGGACCCCCATAATATCTAAGTGGCTTGTGGCTATTATTATTATTATTATTATTATTATTACATTTATGGCATTTGACGGCGTTATCCAGATTGACTTACGTTTACCTAATTTTTCGGGGCAGTTGAGATCTATTCAATTATGAGTTATAAATGACTCATAATTTAGAGGTTGTTTATTTTATTTTAAATAATAATGATAAATATCCTAATTAAATCTATTTAATCCAAAAGATACGTGAAAAAGACTCCCACATTCCCAGACAATTCACTCTAGTTGCAGGCTGCATGGCGTAGGTCTGGAGACTGGCATTTGTGTCCATGTAAACACTAATAACAAGAGAAAAATATCAATGTTCCATGTTTTGCAAAGTGACTCATCTGTTATCTGAACTCGCAATGATTGTCCTGTGTGGGCAAACAGGATCTGATGGCATTGTCTACCATTCACCGACACATTAAATGTCACCATTTTATCAAATGCAACACGAGCAGCACAAAACAGAATAAAACATTAGATTCCTTATTGTTTGCCTGGAAACAAAAGCCCTGGAGAAAAAAATAATCTTTTCAAACAACAGTGCATGACTCAAACGCTCGAGCCTCTTCACATCTCTAAGGACCTGTGACTCATCATTTGCGCTTCGCGGATGTCGATGCAAAAGTGGGCTTCGGTAAATGTGTTTCCATTACAACCACCAAAGCGTTGAAAGCCAACATTAGGCACTTACAGTCTCGCAGCATGGCCATCCACTATACCTGTCATTTACGCTTTACAATTAGTTTCCCATAATGCTGTTCTCTGGAGCATAACCACAAATAGCACAGTGGAAACACTTCTAGAAATAAGCTCGGATTGTCTAGGCAACTACTAAAGCCTGTACGTCTTTAGATTAAAAAGAAGTTGCCGTCAAGGCAGGCGGCGAGTGTTTGCTTTATTAGGGCGGATCCAAAAATCAGAGTCATATTGGGGTTTAATACGCGGCTAGACAGCAAGTACAGCGAGTAATATTCATATTCGAATAATAATCATAATATATGGAAAACACGCACAGGACAAAACCAGGAAGAGCAACGATATACAAAGCTTGGATAACAGCGGTATAAACAATCACTAATCGATGACTAAACACGAAACAGGTGAACCCAGTCAGATAACAAAGCAACGACAGGACAGCGGTGGAGCCGGGACTGAAAACAAAGCCTCATGGAAATGTAAAGTAGAGCACATGACGTGAAAAAGTGACCCGAAAGCAGACTGCGATGTACACCGAGAGACCGAATTTGTGACGGAGATGATGATGTGCCGCAAACTCGATTTCAATGGACATTTCTCTCATAAGTAAGCACAAGATATCATCAGATATGAGTTATATTCCTTTTATTTCTTATTAAAATAAGTGTTTGCGTTATATCGTTCTACTGTTACACTGTTTGTTTATTCATTTTATTTTTATTTTGCTTTAGTGCTTATTGCTTCTTAATATGACCAACACTGTAATAAAAATAATTTTAAAAAAAAACAAAAAAAAAAAACAGACTGTATGTTTTACCTTTGGAAATTCCCCATCGTGTTTTGTTTCAGTGTCACACAGACGTGTTTCTGAGGCCGTATGTATGACGTGTCGGACCGCCGAACGGAAGTGATTTGAAAGGTTTCCTTTGATTCATGAAAAGGAAATACACGAAACCGTAAGAGACGTGTTTAAAAGAACATCGTAACGCTTGGGGCGATTTGTGTTCTCTCAGTATTGTGTTTCTATCTCTTTCATGGCCGACGTGTGCTCGTCGCAGTGTGAGTCGAGAACATGTATATACTGCAAATAAAAGATGAAAAGGATGCTGTATGAAATAAACCACGTTTGAGACAAAAACCGAACGAGGGTGTGAGCATTTGGTTTGAGTCCGAGAGACCTTCACATGCACACGACATGCATTTCTGTAGCACGCGCAACCATTGCTAAAGACTAAAAAGTTCTCATGCACGTACCGTACCACTTTATAGTTATATTGCAGGGGATTAAGGGGATTAACTCTAGAGCCAAACTGTATAAATCCTACTGGCAGAAAGTCATTTTAGGAATTAAGATTGAAGCTGTTAATATCCTCCAGATTTATTTTAATATTAGCACTGGTTCGATTTTAGAAGAGAGTTACTTGTGGAATAAGGCTCGGAATTTAGTCTTCGATTGGCATTGTATTATTACTCCTGTTACGCGCGGCATCCCTCAGGGATCGGCCAGAAGTCCTCTTTTGTTCTTAACCCTTAATCCTTTTGTGTTCACAAATCAGTGACTTTGTTGATGCGTACGGTTCAGTTTTGACCCTGTATGGCTAAATCACTTTGAATCAGTCCTACAACATACTGTACTGTATTTTACTCCATCATTTCTGTTCACCCTACCCACCAACCACTCACAGATCAACTTACAGCTTAACGCATTTCATTTTCCGTAATTTCCTTATATAGCTTACGATAGGCCATTCATTTTCATTACAAGACACACGTTTTAGAGCTTTTTTTTTTGGCTTTTATGGATTTAGGCACCAAATATTCTATAGGATTATTTCTTTCTAGCAGGTGCGTGCTCCACAGATGTTTTATTTGTGTCCATGACTTTACGTTATGAATAAATTCACAACTTTTATGTAGCAGTATATTGTAAATTGACCCGTATATACTATATAGCCAAAAGGTTTATGGGGACCTGACCATCACCCAACATACACTGGGATCCACAAGTCTAACGAGAGCGCTAATGAGAATGTTTCTAGAACAAGAAGTTTCATTACACATGATATCACTGATAACAACTTGAGTGGAAAGTAGACTCTTGGAAATATTTACGTGAATTTCAGAGGTACGACAGTGAGGACCCGAGCTGGCACGGTCTCCACGGGTTTGTGTGAAACCTGATGATCCATTAGTAGATCAATCCGTCGGAGTGTAATCTGACAAGTGCTTCAATAGAAGACTTTAGACATTAAGGAAAGCAGTTAATATGTCTAAATCAGACATTTAAATAGGGATGTATAAATAGTGCAGAATCTTTAATATTAAATATCCGAGATATGGAACGTTTGCTTTCTTTGTTTTAAATATTTCAGAATTCCAAAACATTGTTTATTTCAAATCCCAGATTTTCAATGTGGTCTCAGACATCTGGACCTGACTGTATATGTGTATTGAACATCCCATTCCAGATTTATTCCCCCTTTTGCTATTATCAGAATGAGTTACACTCTTCTGGGAAGTTCTTCCACTGGATTTTGGAGCGTGGCTGTCAGGATGTGTGTTCATTCACACATTCCACAAGAGCATTAGTGAGATCAGGTACTGACGTTGGGTGAGGAGGCTCCAGTTCCAGTTCATCCCAGAGGTCTCGAGTCGGTGGGGTTGAGGTCAGGGTTCTCTCAAGTTCTTCCACTCCGACCTTTACACACCAAGTCTTCATGGAGCTCGCTTTGTCCACAGGGGCATGGTCATGCTGGAACAGGGTTGGGTTCCTCTTAGTTCCAGTGAAGAGAAATTGTAACGCTAAAGCATGCAAAGACATTCTGTGCTTCAGGCTTTGTGGTGAAAGTTTGGGGAAGAACCACATGCCATTCTGCACCAACAAGGACTGTGATATTTGGGCATTTTTTGGCATGAATGGCACACTTCATCATGCTGTGAATTGATTTCAACACTATCCTCTGTTTCACTATCATCAAAGCATCTTATACACCATGGCCATGTTCTTGCTCAATGATATCATCATCATCACATAACGTGTAATGATATCTAAAGACATTGAAACTTGAAAAGGGTTCATTTTGATCTGGAAGATGATAGCAGGGTTGCTTTAAATAGTGAATTAAAACAACCATGGTTTTAAGTTAAAAAAAATTAAAAAATAAAAAAAGAACTTCCATAATTACATTGAATGCTGTGAAATGAATTCGATAAAAGACTAAAACTAAGACCAAAGATGAAAAACTCCCCTGTCTTGAAAACTTTCCCATGTTGGAAATGTTACAGCTTTACCGAAGCACCGACGCCGGAGACTCCTTCCTTAAAGGTGACGAACATGTCCTTACAGAAAACTTCACCATGCTGTTATGGAAAATAAATCAACACCTTCTGGCCAATCAGAATCCAGAATTCCACAGCGGCGTCGGGTCAAATCCATGGTAAAAACTTCATGTACTCATCGTCAACTTTTCAACACAATATGGTGGCTTGACCTCAAACTCCATAATAGTAGTCAGAATACGACTTATGAGGAATGTGGCATAACTTTTATTACCTTCTAGAAATAGCAAAAAGCTAAAAGTTTTGTGTGCGTGTGTGTTCTTAAATTCACTCATTTGGTTTGGCTCTGCATTGGTTTCTTCTTCCAAAATGTCAACGCTAGCACTTGGTCATGTAGAATCAAGACTCTTCCGACCTACACATTTGAAATATATTCCATCTCATCACAGCTTCCCGCTGAACTCTGAGCTGAAAAGCGTGTCTTACTGTTAACCCCGTTAAGCCTTACCGATCTTATTTTTGTCTGTTATTATGAGAGTTACTGGCGGGTATGAACTCGCCTGCAAAAACTCCACGAGCTCCGATGAGCAGCGTAATGCCAGCCTTAATGTCTGTAAGGTCAAAATCAATAACATCAATCCACCATTTTCTGGAAGAAGAAAAAAAAAACCCCACCTCAAACTACTTTTTAGCCGCAAAGGTGACCTTTTCTCAAATCTCTGACAGATATTCTTTCATTTGATCCCGTTTTCATCTCACAGTTTATTGCTAAATCCAGCTCAGCTTCATTCCGTCTCCTGATCTATCCGTTAGATCTTCCCTCCTGTTTGTCACTTGACACGTCGCCTGTCGGAGGTTCCATCGCCTATAAAATAAATCAAATTTACAGCTGTTGTTTTGTTTCTCGATTGGAAAAAAGGAGTCATTTCAATTCAGTTTTATGGCGAAAAGGGAAACAGAATCCACGCCTCGTCAGGATCAAACACAATGAATATTTCTAGAGATATATTTATTTGTCAATAACTCAAAATTGGATTGTACAAAATCATGTCCCGCTGTTGCGTACCGAATTACAATTCAATCACAAAGTCAACACAACAAGTTAAAACTCCATATCGTTTCTTATTATTTCAACTCCGCGACACTCCTGGACATGGCGTCGAACGCGTGGCGTGTTTTTCTCTTCACCTGGGCTTCGATTTAGCATTTCGAGGTCGCTCCAACAGGGAGGTGTACAGCATGCTTGTGTATTGCTGCCAAGAAAATATCAGGGGTAAAAAAACAAAACCAAAAAAAACAAACAAGCAGATGGTTTCCAAAGGATATTTCCTCCAATCCATGTGGACATACCTGGCAGGCTCAACCTGTAATACAAGAATATGAAAAAAAAAAACAACAAAAACAAAATCAAGGCTGATGGGGAGGGTACATAGAATATTTTGGTCACCCACTCAGGTCATTGAGTTCTACACAGTTCACAGCAAAAAGATTTCCATAAAGCAGGGTCTACAGCTTCACACACTCATTATGCGTCATTATATGTATATTTGCTTTGCAACTTTCTCTTAAAAAAAAAAAGTCGCAGGTTTGAATAATATTTATTTATTTATTTGGCTCCAGGCGAGTTTTCTGCTTTGACAACGTTTGCGGTAATGGTATTAGGAGAATGCTCATGAAATTATAATCAGAGAAAGAATATAAAAATGAGTGAATAGTGAGCGGTGTAAAGGAGGGAACTGAATATGAATACATTATTCAGAATGAACAGATAATGTTTTCTCAACAAATACAAATACAGATATGAATAGGAGGCTCATTCTTCTTTTTTTTTTTTTTAATGTTGTTTATGTTGTTGTTGTTGTTGTTGTTGTTGTTGTTGCTGTCTGTCATGAGTGGTTTCCTCCAGTAGCCCCTACCTAACCACACTGCCTTACTGAGCGCCAAAATAAAACCAGATTTCTACCATGTTTCTGTATAAACTGGCCCAACATTCCTCAAAGTCGTCTGATTCGTTTTTGTTTTCAGTAAAACTGGCAGTTTGGTGCAATCGTTGCGAATCGCTTGGAAATACAATTTCCGTTTAACTTTGACTCTATTTTGAAAAATTATTTTGAAAATTAAAAATAAATAAATATTTGAAAATATTTTGACAAATATTTTGAAAATTAAATTCAGTTACTAGAGGCGATATGATTCGTCTGCTGTTATATACTGCATTAATGGATACGGATAACAGGATACGTTTATACGGTTAAAATTTATATCCAGCGTTTCTATATTTCTGGAAAGCCGTAAAGCGTCCGCAGTTAAAAGCACTATATGGATAAAATTGGATTGTTATGAATGAGTGAAAGCATACTTTAGGCCACGCCCACTTCTGGTTCAAATCCAAATAAAGATACAGATATACCGTGCCACTGTGTTACGATAACATCACCTGCAAATAACAGGGACGCTACTTCTAACCCGCCATACCGGAGACCTCTCCAGCCTTAGCTGCATCTTGATGTCCTGTCCACGAAAACCACAAATAGGAGCGGAGACAAGACACAGAGTTGATGGAAATGGAGTCTGACACCCACCTTAAGGTGCAAATACACCGCCTTAAGGTACACGTACACCGCTGCTACGCAAGTGGCACTGTTCACGTACTCACCTGCGTGTCTTATACGTATACATCCGGAGGATTAAACGCAGCGTCCACTAGATGGCACTTTAGAGCCAAAACGTCTCTGTCCGTCTGATTAGCGAGTCGAACCGTAACGTTTAGCGAATTCCTTCACGGTGACGTTGAACACACTGACTCGCTCTGTTTGTCTTTAGAACGTTCTGCCGTCTGCGTGACGGTTGTCATGGTCTGCGTCTCAAGTCAAAAACCCTCGCTGTGCATTCAAAAACTCTGAGCAGTGTTAGTACTCAGTAACGGTCTAGACTTATTCGAGACCCAACGTTAGCTTTGTTCATTCAGTTGCGGACACAGTGTCACATGGTGCTACACTGCCTCCGGTATTTCCGTTCGGTACTGCACTGCAGGACTGCCACGTTAATTTCCGAGGATGTGCACATGCGACGCGCCGAACAACCGCAGGATACGTGAGGCGGCCATCTTGAGTACGTGTATGCATAGCCATTTTGCGTATGCGTACTTGTCCAGCAAGTATAAAATCAGCCTTCAGACTATTTTGAAGAGTGCTAAGGCTATTTTTACTGCACTCGTAGAGAGACTGGATGACACAAAGTAGAAACCCAGGTTCAAGCCCAAACACAGATAATTAGAAGATACAGTTAGTGTCATTTCGTTATACCTATAGAATAGTAGATAGCACAATTTCCATGCTAAAGCGAACTCTGCTTTGTCACTTCGGTCCTTCGGGGAGATGGTGGGACTGGAAGGCATGCAGGTCTTCAGGAACTCAGCTGGGAGTTGGGGTACAGGTGCCTGCTCCGCCTGGCTGACTGCCTTTGCTCAGGAGATGAGCCCTGCCGTCACTTCCTCAAGCTCTCCGATGACGATGATGGCCACCAGCCACCGAATCTCCAGCACTTCCTCAATTCCCTCAAGCCGGCCAGAGCGCTCAGCGGACGCATGGCGGAGAGCCGTGCAGTGATTACAGCAAAGAAAATACTCGAGCAAATCCTCAGAGGCTGCACCTTTGATCTACTACAAGCCTGGAATCTAGGTTAAGGCCTAGATTCTCAATGGGAAATATGAGGAGTCTCACCAGGGATGTAATATACAGTACGGTCTTGTGCTTAGGTCTTTATTCTAATCAGGACATCTAAGGCAACCAGACCTCTCTCAAAGAGTCAGGAACAAAACACTATCATGCTGTTGTGGAGTCGTAGGAAAATAATCAACATCAAGATTCTCTTCCCTACATGGGAGTTTTCCTATACGTCCCCGAGTGTTTTAATGATCTCATCCCACAGCAATTCACATCATGCTTTTTATCTGTTTATACTTCAATTTAATTGTACAATCACATTATAGCAAACCGCAAACAAACACACACACACACACAGCTTGTCATGTTACAGAGAAACCACGAAGCAGCGTAAACTCATCTGTCCTGAAGATATTGGAAAACTTTCTTAAAGTTACAGCTTCACCTCTGAATGTTACAGAGCGCCGACACGTCAATGTTAAATAAACGTCTCCGTACAGAAAACGTCACCATAGCAACGATCTGCGGACCGTCTGCTGAACAAGTCCCTGCGAATAAACTGTTACTGCGGAAACTAACATTTTAGATCAAGCGCATTAATGTAACGCTAATATAGAACACCAGTTACCCGGACGTACTGTAAATGTCATTTTTATTGAACATATTCCTTGTCGGATATGTCATTTCCATAGCCTATATTGGAAAATGAATATATTTGAATTCTTCAGCATATACGTTTGTCCATTATCGATACAGTCAGTGAATTGGATGAGTCATTGGAAGTGTGTGCTAGCCTGTTTGCTAGCTGCTGTAATAATTCTGATCAAGAATCACTGTGTTTATGGTGCTTTGCGGTGCTAAAAGCACGCTGTTGTTCAGAAGCCTGTTACTTTAGGGATTTCAGTTCGCAAATTCTGCAGTTTGATATAATTTGGCTCCAATTTCCTGTTGTTTATCCCTCTGGCAATGACTTTGTGAGTACTGATGGTGTTTAGCCTTTAGCACCGTGTACGACGCCAAAGCCTATTCTGGATATACAAAAAAAAAAATCGATTTTCTAAGGTGTTTTCTACATTGTCCTCGCGTTAATTAAGCAACACAATGCAACGTTTGTACACAAACGATGCGCAGGGAGGCGATTTGAATAACTGCAAGCTGTCATAAACGTTCATGCGAGTCTACATCAATTAGCATGCAAGGCAGATCTGTGCTAGCAAACACTCGTTTTAGCATTGTAGAACAGACACGTCGCTTTGGTCTGTCGCCCGTGGACAAAGCGGCGGCTAATGGCAGCAGCCAGCGTAATGTGTAGTTTTTCATTCTGGCTTTTTATGAGAATATTTGTCTCGCTAATAAACATTCAGCCAGAGGATCATCTTTTCACGTCTGTTCATGAAATTCAAAAAAGCTGTCTGCTCTCGAAGCAAACGCGAGACGGGAGGGGAAAATAGATGAAGGAGAGGAAAAAAAAAAGAAGAAGAATGGAGTGAGCAGACAACCTGTTCGGGAGCGGCGCCAGAGCTTCTTACTGCGATATTGGCTTAAAAAAAAAAAAGCCTGCAGTGAGAATAGAGCGTGTCGTTATATCCAGCTCTGTCTGAGTCTGCGAGGGAATTGAGAGCAAAAGTGTCATTATTTTCATGCATTGCAGCACAGCATGAGAAGACTGGATAGATTTCTGTACCAATATTATTCATTACCGCTCATCAGCAATAACATATAAACCTAAAAACACCAGTAATATCAAAGAATATAATGATATTATATGCAATTTTTGAAACACACGTGAGGAGAGAAGGCTGCCAGTGTGTGCGGTAATTCACCAAGGAAGCCGTGGCCTTGTTAGAAACCCTGACTGGGCAAAAAGAAAGTCAGTCAGTTCTTTATATAATAATTCTTATTTATTTAATTATTTATTATTGGAAATGTTATGAATCGACCTGGAATTGGACGCGTGTCTATATCGTCTCAACGCACTGTGAAGAGGACGGGTCGAGCGGATAAAAATCTCCAAGGATCACAGCTGGAGAACTGCAGAAGTTAGTTGTGTCTTGGGGTCAGAAAGTCTCCAAAACTACAATCTGAAGTCACCTACATCACCACAAGTTGTTTGGAAGGGTTTCAAGAAAAAATCCTCTACTCTCATCAAAAAACAAACTCGAGCGTCTTCAGATTGTCAGACACTACTGGAACTTCAAATGGGATCGGGTTCTATGGTCAGATGAAACCAAAATAGAGCTTTTAGGTAATAAAGACCAGAGGTGGTTTTGGAGCACACAGAGAGGTAGCCATATGGAGAAGTTCCTCATGTCCACGGTTAAATATGGAGGTGGACCTTTAATGTTTTGGGGATGTTTTTCCTGCCAGAGGACCTGGACATTTTGTTAGGATACATGGCATCATGGACTATCAAATATCAACAGATATTAAATGAAAACCTGACTGCCTCTGCCAGAAAGCTTCAAATGGGCCATGGTTGGATCTCCCAGCAGGACAATGATCCAAAACATCATCAACATCAACACAAAAATGGTTTACTGACCACAAAATCAAGGTCCTGCCATGACCATCCCAGTCCCCTGACCTGAACCCCATAGAAAACCTGTGGGGTGAACTGAAGAGGAGAGTCCACCAGCGTGGACCTCGAAATGTGAAGGATCTGGAGAGGTTCTGTATGGAGGAACGCTCTCAGATCCCTCGCCATGTATTCTCCAACCTCATCAGTGTTATAGGAGAAGACTCAGAGCTGTTATCTTGGCAAAGTGAGCTAGCACAAAGTACTGACTAAAAGGGTGCCAATAATTGTTGCACACCTATATTTAACAAAGATATATAATTTTTGATAAACTTTTGCTGTGTTTGTAATTGTTTGATATCCATAAGAGAAGAGTATTTTTGTGATTTTTTTTAAACAAAAGATCAAACGCTTAAACAATAAAGACAATTGTTTTTACCAAGGGTGCCAATATTAGTGGAGGGCACTGTAGTAAAACTGAAACTGAAATAAGACATGTGGGGAAAAAAGATATTTAAAAATAAAACTCCTCGAGAAGTATAAACCAAACACACGCGGCAAACTCACACACTGGAGATACAGGAGAGTTGTACGCTCGGATAAGCTGAACCTGAAAACCTGACCTCAACCTTAACCACTCGTTCAGTACCATTTATTTTTATCAAATTAATTTAATCACACCATGTTAAAATTTCTCTCCCAGCTTCACCCGGCTCTGCTTACATAAAGAATGATGATTCATCAGGACAAATGTTCACACCCACAAAACCTCAGCGAGGCTCTCAATGCCTCCTAATGAGGCCACACCTCTCTCTACCTTCCGCCACTAAAGATACCTCCATCGCTGATAACAAGCCCAGCGTCTCGTCCTGACTCCCAACGCCAACGCCTCCACACTCATTCCCTGGGATTTGTAATTTCAAGGTTAGTTTTTCTCTGTATTTTCTTCTTTTAAGCATGCAACACTAATTAGTCATTTGTGGTGGAGGATGGTAAATTGTCCTCTATTCATGTCTGAGTAATCACACACATTACTCTCAAACAGCTCTCGGATTTGTCAGAGCGAGAGTCTTTACAAATACTGCCACAGATGTTACAAATGACTTATCAAGGACTTATTTAATGGGATTTTAAATATTTAATTAATTGCTGTGCCACACATGCTGTGCCAGCTACCTTGAGCATGGATGGGAAATCACACACTAGACATCCTTCAACGATGAAAAATAATTAGATTATACATTTTAAAACTAAAGACGTGAAAAGTATTTTCAGTGATACTCAACCCGTGGTCATGTCATAGGATAAGTTATTTTGTTTTACTTTTAGGACAGCTGTATCAGGAGTAATTCTTGGCAGATTTTCAATTCATGAATAGATTTCATCACTCGTTCCAGGGCACAGTCCAGTCCAGACCAGTCCAGGTCCGGTCTGTCCAGTGAAATCTAAATCCAGCTTAGTCCAGTCCTTTTGAGTTGAGTGAATTAAGGGAATACAAGTCCAATCCAGTGAAGTCTAGTTCGGTTTAGATCTGTGCAGCCTTCTTCAGACCAATCCGATCAAGTCCAATCCAGTCCAGCCCAGTCTAAATCCATTCCAATAATCCCCAGTCCAATTCCAGTGCAATCCAGTCCTGTAAACGTTCATTTCATTCAAACACTACTCCAGTCTAGTCGACACCCACTCCAGTTCAGTCAAGTCAAAAGCAGTCTACTCCGGTGAAGTCCAGTCCAATCCCAGTCCAGTCCTGTAATGTTAAGTCCAGTCTACCCAATCCAAAATTCATTGCAATCCAGTCCTGTCCCATCCAGTCCAGTCCAAATCCACGTTGGAAAGGTCAGTCAACCACTACTCCAGTCTAGTCAACACCCAATCCAGTGCAAATCCAGTTCAGTCCAGTCAATACCAGTCCACTCCAGTGATGTCCTGACTAGTCCGATCCAGTCCCGTATTGTCTATTCCAGTCTTCCCAATCCTAAATCCACTATAATCCAGTCCCATCCTATCCAGTACAGTCAACGTCCAGTTTAGTAAAGTCCATTTCATTTAAAGGCCACTCCAATCTAGTCAACACCCAATCCAGTCCAAGTGTAGTCCAAGTCCAGTGAATACCCGTCCACTTGATTCAAGTCCAGTCCATTCCAGTCTGCTGAAGGACAAGTCCAGTTCCATTCAGTCCTATTGAATCTCCAATCCAGCCGTGTCCAAGTCCAGTGTAATCCAGTCCCATCCAATCTGATCCAGTCTACTCTAGCCCAGTCAAAGTCCAGTTTAGTCACGTCCAGTCCAATCAAATTCCAGTGCCGTTTAATCAACATTCAACTCCAGTCCAGTGAAGTCAAGTCCAGTCCACTTCAGCCCAGTCCAATCCAGTTCTTTTCAACCTAGTCTTGTACAGCCCAGTTCAAGTCAAAATTAGTTTATAAGGCCAGTCAAATAAAATTCCACTCCAGATTATTTGGCACCGAATCCAAGACCAGTTCAATCCAGTTAACTCCACTGAAGTCCAGTCTAGTCCCACTCCAGTCCAGTAATGCCTACTCCAGTTTAGACCAGTCAAGTCCAGTCCCAAGAAGTAAAATAATGTATAGTCCGGTCTAGTTCGTCGAGTCCAGCCCAATTCAGTCCAAGTCAAATTAGTCCTGTCCATTCCATCCCAGTCTAGTCAACATCCAGTCCAAATTCAGTCCGGTCTAGTCTTGTCCAAGTCAAGTATAATCCAATCTAGTCCACTGAACCTTTAAAATCCATCTCTTCAGTTTTGATCTGATTTCCCTAAATCCACATAACACCCAATAAGTTTTTTTTTTTTAAATCCTGAAACAGTTTAAAAACGAAGATGTATATGCGACATTAACGTTAGGGGTTAGCTGCGTGATGACAGTTTCTTGCTGTCTGCATGAGAAATCTAACATTTATCTTCATACAGTGACGAAACTCGATTCTGCTTCAGACACAAAGAGATCCATAATTTAAGAGGCGAGAACGAGGCAAGGTAATCACTTTCCAGACATGATTTTCAGTCCAACCAAACAGACAAAACACAATTAATTCCACAGCTCGGAATGATCGATGTGAGTATTTTAAGTGGTGACATTTTGCCCAGGATAATAACCTGAACAACAAGGTCTGAGATGGATGAGTCTTTGTTTATCATTCACCCAAAGATATTCTTCAAATGACAGTCAATTACCTCTCTGTGATTGACCAGTGCAGCTCTTTCATGAGTTTGACGGCTTTTCTAAAGCTAGCCCAGGTTTATGGCATCCCCAGCTACAAATGAATCCATCACAGATCTTCTCTCATTTAGGGTACACTCAGACCAGCTCTTAGGAAAATGAAAACTAGAGCTTCTGTAAATATTTATATTTATATATATATATATATGAATGGAAGCCCACGTCTTTGAGTAGAGCCAGCGTGAAGGTGAGAATCATTTTTAATTATAGATGGCAGATTTGATGATTGCACTCCAGAATTTATGCAGCGTGATGACAGGGTGGATAATTATCACTAAACACCAGGCACTGTAGTGTTAATTGTACCTCTCCACCTAAAAGTAAATAAATAAATAAATAAGTCTCCACCTCTGTCTCCATCTGGAGCGAAGCTAGCTGTAGACAGGAGAAGGTCTGGCAAGATCGTCACGAGCTGATTAATTATAGTGCATGAGCCAGATGTCCGGGTATTTATGAAACAATCCTCGTCAGGGTCGAAGGGCGACGCTGTGACAAGAAAAGCAGTGTATGGATTGTGTTGCAGCACTTTCGGCAGTTGGATGCAGGCGACCCTCGTGTATGACTTCCATCGTGACTTCTTTAGGTGAGTCGATTCTTATTCGATTTGACCCCTGAATCAGATTTTGATTCTTTTTGATTTGTCATGTTGAAAGCAACCCGCGTTCATCGTTTTACGCTTTCTATAAAAACATGCCACGTTAGACACGTGTCTATTCAATGAGGAATAAAACACTTGGTGTCATGCAGTTATAGTAAAATAACCAACGACAGGGCGGCGTGATGAAGCGGCGTCATTCCGGTTTCATTCCTCTTATCCTACAACCGTTACAGTTTTCATTGATGAAAGAATGATGTCATACTTTTTATCCGCTTACAGTTAATGTTAAGGAACGTACATGAAACATCATTCCTGTTCTCGCTTATAGCAAGTACAAACAGTCGTTTCTTTTTCCAGCCTCCCTTTTTTTCCTCAAATAATGCACCGAAGAGAACCCAAAAAAAAAAAAAAAAAAACGCATAAACGCCACTGTCCTGAAAACGTCCCCGTGACTGACAGCTTAAAGTTTCCGCTTTTTTTTTTTTTAACCCTACTTATTTTAACTCCAAGCTGTATTTAATGTTTGACAGGCAAAAAATGGAAGAAAAACCTCATAACTGTGGTTTCATTTGATCCCGTCATATACCATCTCTGATTAAATGTGTACAGAGACGTTACGAGGTCTCTGGTGTGTGTACATAGCTAGTACAGTTAGCTTGCTTTGCTAATCTGCTAACAAAACTAGTACATTGACATTTACATTGACATTTATTCATTTAGCGCCCGCTTTTTATCCAAAGCGACTTACAAACGAGGAAATACAAGCAAAGCGATATATCAAGCGGAGAATAATACAAGTAGTGCGAAAGGACAAGATCTTTAATTGAGTTCTAGAGAAGCAAAGTGCACACAGTCGAGGTGTAAGAGCCAGAGTAATGTTTTTATTTATTTATTTATTTGTAAAGGTAATGTGGGAGGTTAGCATTTTAGGGGTTAGTTAAGTGCTCATGGAAGAGGTGAGTCTTTAGATGTTTTTTTGAAAAATAGCGACAGATTCCAGTACAAAGCCAAGCACGTGACACGCAAAACAAATAACCCATTTTCACACCGATTAACGCTTCAGTTCCTTTGGGTTTAACTGACTAGCTTTAGAAGATATAGATACTGTAGATGCTACTGTTTCTCAGCAGGACTAAACAATTACAAACTGGCGATGCACCGGCCGATAAAGGATAGTTTAAAAACATCCGACGATCAGGGCCGATTATATTCTGTCAATCAAGAGAGGGCGGGAAAACACACGGGTTTGGTGCTGTGTGCAAAGATGATGTCTCTTGTGTGGAATGAGGAGAAAACTGCAGTGTGTAATCTCTGTACTTATCAAACTTTACGCCAGAAGGGAGCAGCAGTGAAGCGGGAGTTTCGGCGGCGAGTCTAATTTATTTTTCCCCCGCGCTGCTCGAGCTGAATTAAAGCACCGGTACACTGCTGAAAGATTTGAATGAAGTTGAGTGGAATGAAAAGTATAATATATATATATATATATATATATATATATATATATATATATATATATATATATATATATATATATATATATATATATATATATATATATATATATAGCACAAACATATGTAGAGTAGTACATTTCATATCCAGTTAATGTTAATATATAAAAAGTGTATATTATATATGAGCAGTGTGATGTCAGTGATGAAGTAGAAGTGCTTGTGTTAGTGGAGAGTGAATGTGAGTCTAACAGGAAGGTTTTTACAATTCAGTCGACATTAATATGAATGAATAACATTCAATAAGTTCATAATCTTACTTTAATCTTCAGAATGGAGTTCACGTGGGACACCTTACGAAGCTGAGACAGATGCAAGTGCGGAGGTTTTAAACAGTTAATATCAAACTATCAAACAACTAAGATACAAAACACTGTGGCAAAAACAAAACAAGGCAGCAGCGATCATTTAGACTACACGAGACGAGGAAGCTTCTTTTTGTTTTTAATGGTGGTTGGCAAACCACTAAAGGTGCATTACCACCACCTACTGGACTGGAGTGTGGGCAGTAGATTGGCAGGGAAAAAATAAAATAAATATTAAAAAATTATAATAGTAAAAAAATAATAATAGTAATAATAATAATAATAATAATAATAAAACAATACTGCATAAATAAAAGAAAATAAAGAGATAAATAGCTATATACTAGTTATTCATACTATAGCTTACTAAATTCTCTCACTTATACCAGTACTTTTTAAACAGTTTATTAAGGAGCAGTGCATTTCCCCATGTTTTCCCCAGCAAGTTCTCTAGTGTCATGGTTTGTTTTCCAATCTGCAGCTCTAGCTCAGCGCTTTCCTCCTCATACCTTTTGCAGTCTTCCAGCATGTGTTTCAGCATCTCTTGTGTACTCCAGAAGACAAGGAAGCCGTGCAAACAGTGGCTATATATACGTGTGCTGGTTAACCAGGAAGTGAATACAGGTGCAGGTGGTCATGTGACTCATGAGTATGGTGCAGTGGTTGCTGGGAACTGGAGTCCAGAGTTCCTTCCCTGATACATGACAATGTGTTCGTGTTATTTAGAGTAATGTGTTTTGTGCTGATGAGTTACTGTGAAACAACTTGTTGAAATGGAGAGAATAAAGTTTTTATTTGCATTTCTTTCAGAAGTGTGGAATTAATTATTATAAATTTAAAAGAAGGTATAAAAGTCAGAACTATCGGTATCGGTATCGGCCGATATTGTTCTGAATAATCGCTTATGGGTATCGGCTGAGAAATTTAGTATCGGTGCGTCTCTATTACGAACTACAAGCAACACGAGCGACTGGTCAGTTCCTGAGAGAATGTACGGTTAAACCTTGT
This sequence comes from Ictalurus furcatus, assembly GCF_023375685.1. NCBI lineage: Eukaryota > Metazoa > Chordata > Actinopteri > Siluriformes > Ictaluridae > Ictalurus > Ictalurus furcatus. Next base: position 18,685,161 of record NC_071279.1, read on the forward strand.
CCCATTTCGTGTCGTGTTCCTGCAGGATGTTTAAGGTTGCAATAATAATTGCAATCATTTGATGTTCCTTTCGAAATTCACCAGTGCTGTTGTGTCACGCGTTTTGTAAACTTTACAGTGAGATCAAACATGGAATCATGGATGAATTATTATTATTATGATTGAACGTTTCTGCAGAAGCTTTGGGAAATGAGAGCATTTTTGTCCGTAGAAACCAGACAGATCTAATGGAATGCAGCTCATGAAGCGTCGTCCCTGAACATTTCATAACTCGCTCCGTTATATTTATGTGCGGTTTTCTCTACACGGTTTCACCAGGGTCAAGGTTATGTGCTGGATCAAAGAAAAGCCGAGGCAAGTTTAGACTCTTCCAAAAGTTTTTGAGTTAACTCTGACTTAAAAACACAGCTGGTGCCTCAGATGGACATCCTACCAGCCTTATTTAGACGCTGGACTTTGTGTGTGTGTGTGTGTGTGTGTGTGTGTGTGTGTGTGTGTGTGTGTGTGTGTGTGTGTGTGGGCAGAGTGATAAAAAGTTATTTGTGCAGTGCAGTCCATCCATATCCCAGACCTCATATACATTTAAACTGCTGGAGTTTTACCTTTCTGCTTTCACAGAGCAGGCGTGTTTCCCCTCACAGCACTCTTTGAAATGATTTCATTGACACACGTTTCATATTTATGAAAGACTGAAACACTGTTTAACCTTAAAACGTTTTCAGATGTGAGGAGCAGTGGTTTAGCGGTTAGCACGTTTGCCTCGCAGCTCCGGGGTTGGGGATTTGATTCCTACCTCCCGCCGATACAGGTTTATTATATTGCCGGTGTAGTCTGAGGCTCGCTGAGACTCATAATTGGCCTTTGTTTGTTTCTTTCCTTCCGTACCAGTATCTTACTTTCACACATAACTTCAAGCTAATTAACCAGGCTATGGAAGTTCCAGGATCTCGATCTCTCTCTCGATCTCTCTCTCTCTGTCTCATACTTCCATCCTCAAAGCACCCAGGGCATCTTTCATATTCTTCACAAAGGATTTTATTTATTTTTTTTAATGACTTTTGGAATTATACAGAGATTAATTCCAGAAATGAATTCAGTAAATGTTTCCTCCAATGAGCGAGGCGCTTTTTCTACAAACTCAGTCGCAGTCAATTAGCCTTGTATCGCAGCTGTTTTCGCGTTATCTCGCTGAGCCGCGAGCGCATTTCTGTTCCAATTAATCCTTGTTTTCTCTCATCAGAAACAAATGTGTTTTTTTTTTTTTTTTGCCCACTAGTCATTTTTGTATTGATTCTGTGTTTAGATTATGAACAGCCTGAAGTGATTCGTTTATTTAATTGAATATCTAGTAGATCAGCAGAACTTTGTTAGCACTGTGTTACTGTGTAATCTGATTTGAATTGAAGCTTTACTTCGTTGAGGACTTGGTCGTGATTGTTTTCAGAAGAAGTAATGATGTAGAGGTTATGCTTCTTCACTATAAGCACTGGATATGTTTCGTTCGTAAATGATTCAGCCACTGAGGTGAGGGGATCGGTATCGTTCACTATCAAGCACCGAATCTTTTCTTTCATTGCTGCTGTTGGGTTTCGCTACTGCGAAACTAAAATATAAAAGCCAAGGCGTTACATTTCCATACAGATCCACTTTATGATCTCTTGATTTCATGTAGGATCTGTGTTCAATTCATGTGAGAGATTCATTCCTCTCTCGTTCAGCGTTTGACTCTGTGAATCTTTCAGTGATGAACGAGATTCTCTCGTTCAGTAAATCAGTGTTTTGTTCAGTGAATCTTTTGTTCATGAACAAGATTCTCTCTACTCTCTTCGAGCAATTCAGTGTTTGAATCACTGAATCTTTTGGTCAGGACTGAGATTCCTCCCCATTCGCTCAGTGGTTTAGTATTTGAATCAGTGAATCTTTTGGCTACAACAAAGATTCGCTCATCTACCATTCAGCGAATCAGTATTTGAGTCAGTGAATCTTAAAGGTCATTTCTTTCTCATTCAGCACATTAGTGTGGTGGTAATAAGCCATTTTTTTCGTCATGGCTGAGATTCACTCATGTTGTGCTCAGTGAATCGGGATTTGAGTGAATTAATCTTTTACTCATGAATGAGAGCCTCTCTCATTCAGCGAATAAGTATTCAAGGTAGTAAATATTTTCAGTCATGGCTGAGATTCATTCATCTCAGCAGATAAGAATACGAATGTCCTAGATTCATCTCTCATTCAGTGAATCGGTATTTGACTCAGTGAGTCTTTCAGTCGTGACCAAGATTCATTCTTTCTCACTCAGTGAATCATTTATTTGAGTTAGTGAATCCTTTACTGTTTGACTGAAGTTTTGAGTCATAACAGAAATTCACTCAGCTCGTGTTCAGTGAATCAGTGTTTGACTGAATGAATCTTTCAGCCGTAACTGAAATTCACTCCTCTCTCATCATCAGATTAGTGGTTGAGTCAGTGAATCCTTTTAGTTGTTAGATTAGCTGCTCTCCTATTTAATGGATCAGTGTTTGACTAATAAATTAATATTTCAGTCACGACCAAAATTCACTTCTCTTATGCTTAAAAGATCAGTGTTTGCCTCAGTGAATCTTTGGGTCACAACTGAGATTCATTCATCTTATGTTCAGTGAATCAGTGTTTGACTCAGTGAATCTTTTGGTCACAAATGAGATTCACTCATTTAATGTTCAGTGAATCGATGTTTGACTCAGTGAATCTTTTGGTCACAACCGAGATTCACTCATCTAATGTTCAGTGAATCAGTGTTTGACTCAGTGAATCTTTGGGTCACAACTGAGATTCATTCATCTTATGTTCAGTGAATCAGTGTTTGACTCAGTGAATCTTTTGGTCACAACCGAGATTCACTCATTTAATGTTCAGTGAATCGATGTTTGACTCAGTGAATCTTTTGGTCACAACCTAGATTCACTCATCTAATGTTCAGCGGATCAGTATTTGAACCTTTTGGTCATTACCAAGATTCGCTCCTCTAACATTCAGCAAATCATTATTTAATTAAGTGAATCTTTCAGTAGTGACTGAGATTCACTTTTCTCACTTAATTCAGTCGAGTCAGTGAGTTCAGTGGAGTCTGGATTTACAGCGTTTTATTGCCACTACTATTGAACCATCTGTAAAGAAGACTGCATGGGTTATCATGGGTTGTTATGTGGGGGAAAAAACAAAAAAAACAGATGAGTTGTGTATATTTTTTCATTCAAGGCTCTACAGGGACTCCAAATGATAAACTACTGGAATGATATGGTTCTCGGTTAAGCAACTCCGTGCGAGAACAAATTTTGTGGAAAACATGTTCAATCTGCATCACAAACTTTCGCCCAAATCATTAGCACAGCTTGTGATTTAGGAGGACATTTTTACGGCACTGCTAATGCAAGCACCAGGAAAATATCTATTGATGAAATGATATTTAGATCATGAATGAGACCTCCTGCTTGCTCGGCATCAGATCCACGCTCTGTGTGGCTAAGTGATAGTTTAAAATCCTAGACAGAACTACCATTATCTCCGTATAAAATCGCTCATTTGGGTCGATCTCAGTGGCGCACGGATACTTAATAGCCGAGGTTGGATTTACAGGCAGTGACTCAACAGCTAGCCGGCTTTTATAGCCTCAGCAGTTTATTTGTGTAAGATAGCAGGGTGGCAGGGCCAGAGCTGTAAAAGCCTCGAGCTTCATATCAGGCCACTGGGGCGCACTTTAGTGACAAGAAAACCATCAGATATCTATTAATACTCCGCACCACACGCCATCGGAGCTTTCAGGAGGAACATGTTGGGGACGATATAGAGTGACCTTGTTTTAGAACAAACAGATTTGCTACTAAAGCAAGAACTCAAGTGTTTACTTCTTCACTTAATGTAATGTCTAGAGTTATTTCCCAACCTGCCAGCACGCCGATGCTGACCTCCATTTCAGTGTTATTTTGTTCTGAGAACCACCAGAGGCTCAGGACTTCCTGTTTTTCTCACAAGAACAACCTCTTAGACCCGAGTTGAAAATATCATCAGGTTACACCACAGGACTGTTGGACTCTGATCGCTCGAAGGTGTTGATTCGTTTTCTATAACAGAATCTCTGGCAGTAGCGCAGCTGCAAATCGCAGGTTTGTATTAATGCACTTATCGTTTCTATAGTAACAGATCATTCACAGGGACTCGTACGACAAAAAAAAAAACAAAACAAAAACAAACCCCGGGTGTGATCGTTGATGTGGTGTTTTCTGTAAGGAGACGTTTATGTAACGTGTATGGAAGGAGTCTCCAGTGTCAGCGCTGTGTAACAGTCAAAGGTAAAACTGTAACTTTAAGTTTTCCAGCACCTTCAGGACAGACGAGTTTACGCTTTCTAGTTTCTCTTTTTTGTGAAAGAGACAAAAAAAAATGGTTCGGAACGACGGAACGAGTGTTTAGAGCGACGTTTAAGTTTCAATTTGTTATTTTTTTGTCTGTGTATTGTAAATATCTTGCGGCCAAAATGATCTTCTATTGGTATTTTGATGCAATGAGACACATTGGTTTCTTTTACAAGGTCCCTATTTATTTATTTATTTATTTTTACCCATTTTACAAATATACACTACCTATTAAAAGTTAGTACACCCCTGTTCATACAAGGTCCTAATGCGTGCTGTTTTATACTGTTTTAAAATATTCATAATAAAGAAATTTACACAATGCAGAAAAATCAAACCACATTCGTGCAGTAATTTGTGCAGTCACCAAAAATGTGCGAAACAAGTGAAGTGTATGTGCTTGGGGAAACAAATGAATGTGTAAAAGCTACTGATTAAAAAATACATTTAATTCAGAAATAAATTTATACATGCGCATTAACTTTTTACTAACTGTAATGAAATTCATAAAATTCAACTATAAGCCTTTTTTAAAAAAAAAAAAAAAAATCTTATGTATTATCTTATGCTTACTATAAACAACGCGTACAAACGTTTGTACATTTCTGTTTTATAAATTCTTTATTGTAATAGTTTGAGATGCTGGAGTTTTGATTTCAGTGAGCTGTAAGCCGTAATCATGAAGGTTAAAAAAAAAAAAAAAAAGGGCTTGAAATATTTCGCTTTATGTGTAACAAATCTAGATGATATGAAATTTCTACCTTTTGAATTAAATTACGGGAGAAAAAAACGAACTTTTCCACGATATTCACTTTTCTTTCTTTCTTTCTTTTTTTTTTTGAGATGCGTAACTGATTCCTTTCAGAATATATATTTGTGTTTATTATTCTTCACATTTACATCGTTTATATGTACTGTATGTATATGTTTGTTTATATTATATATATATATAGAACAAACAGTAGATGAAAGGTTGTGTAGTGAGGTAAATAAATAAATAAATAAATTATAATAAACATTGTGGGGTATTTTTGGTCATAACTGGTATCATATTAATTAGAAAAAAAAAAAATCGAATTTCTTGCAGACTGTGAAAGGGTTAAGAATGTGTTCCGGTGATGGAGTTTATGAGTCGTAGTGTTTCAGGTCAGCAGCACCCGAGTGCACTGTGACCTTGTGTGAATTTTGTTGTCTGTGTAAAAGGAGGCCATAAATGTCACATTCGCCACTTCAGCTCCTGAATAAGTGGATACGCTCTTCATTTCAGTTCAGTTCAGCTCAGTGACCTGCAGATTCTCTTCTTATACCATAATACACTGCGAATCTGTATTCAGGGTGAAAACAGCAGAAACACGGGGCTTTGGGTGCTGTTTAATAAAATGCCGGCTAATGGGAAAAGTCCGGAATTTTTACCCGTATCTCTACCGACTGTAACTTCAGAGTCTGCTATGAAATCTGTCAATAAATAATTAGAAATGCACGATTACAAGAAAATCCAAATCCGCAGCTGTTCCACTGGAAATGTCTTTCCCAAGTCCAATGTGAGCTTTATGACATATGATTGTATTTGAAGTTGAGAAATCATTAGGCTTCCTGCCCACTCTGAAACCAGTGAATCTGGAATGTGTTGCGCTGCCTGTATTTGAGATCGGGCTCAAAATTTAAATCGGAAAGTTCGATTACGTCGCAGAATTTAGCAGCTGTCTTTAACCAGAATGACTTGCATTCATTTTCAGTATTAAGTTACTTCAACTAGGCCAGAGTCTACAAATGCTAACAAGCTAAAAGCCTGTTAGAGCGGAGTTAATAGGAGATTTATTACAGCAAAACAAAGCGTGTCCGTTCCAGTAAGCGGCTTAGTGGTTAGCACGTTTGCTAACTACTCACCTCCAGGGGTTGGAGGTTCAAATCCTGCCTCCTCTCTGGAGTTTGCATGGTCTCCTCATGCTCCAGGGGTTTCCTCCACGTACTCCGGTTTCCTCCGCCAGTCCAAAGACATGCGGTGTAGGCTGATTGGCGTTTCCAAATTGGTTATCGTGTGTGAGTGTGTGCCCTGCGATGAGTTGGAACCCAGGACAGTGTGTCCCCTGCCTTGTGCCCTGAGTTCTCTAGGAAAGGCTCCAGGCTCCCCGGCAACCTTGCGTAGGATAAATGGTGCAGGAAATATATGGGTGGATGGATTTAGAGTGTTATTTACTATGGCATGGGTTTTGAAAGATTTTTTGGGGGAAACAAATACACATTTCTCATTAATGTTTATTGACGAAGTTTACTGACTGGCTTTAGACGAACATAATAAGAGAGTTTAGAGTAAATGAGTTAGTCTGTGTGACTCTCTCTCTCTCTCTCTCTCACACACACACACACACACCTCTGTTTAATGGTGTCTGATGGTTTTGTGGGCTGATTTATGCATTTTAAACAGATGAACACAAAGTGAATTTTGGCTTGGATTTTGACACAAGTTGAGGGCTGACAGCCATTCAATTCCCAACATCATGTTGCTATTTGTTCCAGGAGCATTTATCCAGCTTCAACACACACACACACACACACACACACACACACACACACACACAAACACACACACACACACACACTTTCTTGGTCTTGTTCCAGAAGTGTATTGACAGTGTCGGCGTCTAGCCGGCACCTGATTGCCATAATGGCCTGCTTCCAAACTACAGAGAAATCCCATCCACCCACTTTCTCACACACCACCTGCTCTCACACCTCCACCAAGTTCAGACGCTCTCACTACAACGTGTCGCTGAAACCGAGCTGCATGGCTCCAGATGAAGATGTGGAGAGCTGAACTGTGTCGCAGATAAATAAGCCGGCGATTTTTCCCTCCCTGCGCCCCTCTATTGATCTCACTGCTACTGAATCCAACTCTAAATGCTTACTGAACAAAAAAGTTGAGAGCTGAATGGGAAAAAGAAAAGTGGAGTGGTTCTGGGAAAAGGTCCATGCGGGCAGTCAGGACTGACACATCATGAAGGGTTTTCTGAAGAGATATACATCCTTCGCTTCACGTACATCCTGTGCTGCCATGCTCGAAAAACACTCTAGAGGCTGCCAGATGATGTCACGTAATAATTTGCATGTTCAGTTATCCACCGTGATCATTTGCATATCCAACCACGTTACATGAGACAGGAAGATTTTTCAGAAGACATAAATGCAGCAGTGGTAGTGATGAGTTGCGTAATAAAAGGAAACCATTACGGTTTTATTACTGTAAATATCACCAGGGAGAGCGTTTAGATCAAAGAATAAAGATGTGTGCTGATAGAAAAACAATAATGATCAGTGATTAATTGTAGGGAACAATGGCGATCAGTGATTAGTCATTGGGAACAGTGATGATTGGTGACTGGTCATCTGAACAATGGCGATCAGTGATTAGTCATTGGGAACAGTGATGATTAGTGACTGGTCATCTGAACAATGGCGATCAGTGATTAGTCATTGGGAACAGTGATGATTAGTGACTGGTCATCTGAACAATGATGATCAGTGATTGGTTGTCTGGAATGATGGAGATCAGTGATTGGTTATCTGGAACAATGGTGATCAGTGATTGGTTGTCTGGAATGATGGTGACCAGTGATTAATCGTCTGGTGCAATGGTGATCAGTGAATGGTCGGCTGGAACAATGGTGATCAGTGATTGGTTGTTTGGAATGATGGAGATTAGTGATTGGTTATCTGGAACAATGGAGATCAGTGATGGGTCGTCTGGAACAATGGTAATCAGTGATGGGTCGTCTGGAACAATGGTGATCAGTGGTTGGTTATCTGGAACAATGGAGATCAGTGATGGGTCGTCTGGAACAATGGTAATCAGTGATGGGTCGTCTGGAACAATGGTGATCAGTGGTTGGTTATCTGGAACAATGGAGATCAGTGATTGGTTATCTGGAACAATGGTGATCAGTGATGGGTCGTCTGGAACAATGGTAATCAGTGATGGGTCGTCTGGAACAATGGTGATCAGTGGTTGGTTATCTGGAACAATGGTGATCAGTGATGGGTCGTCTGGAACAATGGTAATCAGTGATGGGTCATCTGGAACAATGGTGATCAGTGGTTGGTTATCTGGAACAATGGTGATCAGTGATGGGTCGTCTGGAACAATGGTAATCAGTGATGGGTCGTCTGGAACAATGGTAATCAGTGATGGGTCGTCTGGAACAATGGTAATCAGTGATGGGTCATCTGGAACAATGGTGATCAGTGATGGGTCGTCTGGAACAATGGTAATCAGTGATGGGTCGTCTGGAACAATGGTAATCAGTGATGGGTCATCTGGAACAATGGTGATCAGTGGTTGGTTATCTGGAACAATGGTGATCAGTGATTGGTTGTTTGGAATGATGGTGATCAGTGATGGGTCGTCTGGAACAATGGTGATCAGTGGTTGGTTACTGAGAACATCAGCTCATGCCAGTGTAACTCAGTCAGCTGTACACACTAGTGGTGATGCGATCTGGAGAGCCATATCCAGTGTAGGACAATCGCTATTGTCTGCTCGAAAAGTCACTAAATTTGCTGCTCGGGTCTAAAAGGTTAGCAACAGTGTGAAGATCATGTTCACAAAACTGTCACTGTCTTGGAGAACAGATTTACTGTTATTATTGTCAGTTTATGCTTTCTCATTACCCTTAACATGCTTCATTAGTTTCATCCTGGAGACAGCGTGGTGCGGAAACAAACACATGATCCAGTCAACATGCTCACTAAATTCCTGTGCCGAATTCAGTTTCTCTTCTCTCTAGGACACCAAGAGAAGGACAACCAAACAGGGGCGTGTGGGCGGGGCTAAAAATAGTGCAGAACCCCGCAGTCAAATGGAATAGTCAGAATCGAACTGTTTACAGGGATCTTCAGTGGTGTCGAGACTGCTGAACCTGCCAAACGCTCTCTCTCTTTAAATCTCCTTTTTCTACTGACTTCATGTCACAATCTTATCATCTATATCACATAATGCGTCATTTTATTCGTTTACCCACGCTGATGTTCTGATTGCTGTCAGTTCACTCTTCATTCCCCGATCAACGTAAAACTCGACAGCTTTAAGTTTGTCTAATCCCCAGATTGCTTCCTATTTGCTATTTACGCTCACTACATAGAGGAGCAAAATGTCTGTGTAGACTGCATGCTGTGCACTACACATCACTTCTTCATTTGTTATTGCGTCACCTGCATACCAGGACAGAGGTCTTGATGCATGTCTACCTTAAGTCTTGAGAGATGGTGAATTGAAGCGAGACAAGCTTGTGGCGCATAGGGAATGAGATAGAGAGCATGATAAATACATGCAATCATGTATCATGTAAGTTCAGTAAAATCCAAAATGGCTTCCTATTTGCTGTATACGCTCACTACATGGTGTATCACTTACACGTAATGGCTTTGTAGCGTCTATACGATACTATATATGAGCACCATGTGAGCTCCAGGTGCATCGAGTCACTTCACTAAATGTGAAATGTTGTTTCGCAAAGTTTTCCGTCTCTACTTTCATTAAGATGAAAGTATTGGCACCCACCCCTTCCCCGTATCGTTCGGGTCTCCTGCCACTGTTTAAACAGAACTGCCTGCGTTTCACACTCGATATTTTGCCCAGTGATGAAGATATGCAGCAGCACTGCACACGTTTTAACGTCAAATTAGCGTAACGTATGTTTTTGAGTAAAGGTTTACTACCCCGAGGTGTGGTTACGTGATGGGAAACAGACACACGGACCTGTGGATTAGCCACTATGAACGTCGAGCGGCTGTGAATTATAAGTTTCGCTCCCGGAGGATTTAAGAGGCAGGTGATAAATGTAAGGATGGGAACTTTGGTCAAGTTGTAAACAGCTTCCGGGCAGCAGAAGCAGCATTAGCGAGGGATTATCCATGTGCCACTGTTATTCCAGCACCCGTTAATCCCATGACCTAAATAAATAAATAAATAAATAAATAAATTACAGTAATGGTAGCTTGGAAAATAAGACGTGAAACTGTCCCACGATTGCAGTGTATCTCTAAAAGCAGATGGAGGATGATGTGCGGTAGGCTGGTGTAGCTTTTTAAGTGTGAAGGTGTGTGTTGCTGCTGGTGGGTCTCTGTGAAACGCTGATTGTGGCGCCTCGGGAACAATCAGATACACCGGCTTCATTTGCTGTCACTTCTCGACGGAATTCCTGCAGTGCATTTCAAGCAGACGAGTGCATCGGCGGTGTCAGTGTCTGCTTCCACATGGGAATGGATTTTTTTTCTCCCTTCCTTTAAGCATTTTTTTTCTCTCTAACCGTCTCAATTCCTCCCCTCGCACACGCACACACTGCGTTGACCTCTGTAAAAGCAGCAAATGCCAAACCGCGATCCACGGCCAAGTGTGAAATTGCAACAATCGCAGCGGTGTGTCGATCTGACAGCGAAGGGAGGAGCGGTGGGACTGCCTCGTTCTCCTTTCCGCTGACATATAGAGGCCACGCTTCTCAGTACCACACTGCTCACTTCCACTTTTTGAAGTCTGGAGATATTTCCCACTTTGAGATGCTCAGAGTAAATAAATAAAAAAAAATAACAACATGGTTGCAGATATGAGAACAGGTAGCTTAGCAATCCCCAACAGAGCTACTTCTCTCTCTCTCTCTCTCTCTCTCTCATCTCTTTGTTTATCATCTCAGATAAGCATAACGGTGGCGTACACTTTAAAAAAAAATGTAACCAATACGTTTATTTCTTGCTGCAGTGGATACCCGTGTTTGTCGCTCATATCAATAGCGTAACTATGTAAGCCTAGCAGAGTGTAAAGGTTAGCGCAGCACTGCCAGTACTTGTTTCGTTTATTCCTCTATACTGAAGAATACATTTCTTGATTTGACAGTTGCAGGAAAAGCGGAAGAACAAGAACAGGCCGGATGTGATGTCAAGAAAAGGAGATTTTAGTACTACTGGTCGTATTTACAGACATGTCTAACCCAGCATGTTTCCTTCCCCTTCCTGATACAGCAGTGGTCTGCCTTTGCTAATGACTTGCTCGTGAGATGAAGGCATGATGTTTTTAACCGAATTTATACAGAACGTTCCTCGTTTTAGTCGCGAAAAGTGCTAAACGTCGCGTTATCAATACATCGGAATGTGTTTTCACCTAACTTAATGCTTTTTTTCTCTCTCTCTTATCATTTAGCCCCAGCAAAGGACTTGCACTGCGTTAAATGAATCCCAACCAACAGGAAATGTCTACCTTCATGGATCGAAAGCGTTTACATCAGCACAATTAAGAAGCGAAATACTGTAGAATGTGTTTATCAGTGCTACTCTGCTCTACTACAGGTCGTTAAGATGTTTAAAAACGACTTTATTCTGAATGGCTTTCTCCGGCTGGGAAATGTATTCCGTCTGATATCTACGCTCCGTTTAGACGTGCTACGGGTCAAATCTGCTCATGTATAATTAAAATGCAATAATCATTTAGACAATAATGCTTTTACTGCTGATTTATTTCCCCCCGCCAGCATCGTGTTTGGCATCGAAGCTGAACATGATGTTGTAACTTTTTCTTTTTTGTTCTCTGTTTAAAATGTCATCAGTCCAAAATCTTCGATCATGACCATTCCCAGCAGCCGGCGCACCGCTGCGTCAGGGTCACATGACCACCCTCGCCTGACGCGCATTCCGGTTAATGAGCACCAGCCTGTACAGTATATAGTCACGGTTTGCACCTCACTCTGTGTCTGGCTTTGTGTTCCCATGTTGTCACGGTATGTCCAGGAGGGTTTTTTTTTAGTTTTTTAATCTAACCCAAAAACATTTCTGGGTGTTTTTCACTTGATATCACGTGAAAAAGGTTCTGACATGATTTAACTCAGTTTAAAATAAATAAATAAATAAAAATTACCTCACAAAACCCTGCCATTTTAACAGGGGTGTGTAAACTTTTAATTTCCACCGCATGCAGGGTCTTATCTCAGTCAGAGCCGGTCTGCTGTGTTATCGACTCTAACTGTACATTAAATATCGTATGTACGTGAATAATCAATACACCTAAGGCTGTCGCTCGCTTCTGTTTTGTGAAACGAAAACAAAGTGGACGTAACATAAAAACGAACGAGATGCTAGACTATTTCTTCAGCTAGTATTAACCGGGTAATTATTAACTATTAAAACCGATGTTAGTAGACAGACTAGCTATCTCTTTCTAGATACGTGTTTTCTGTTGCTGTGTTTTGGAGCTCGTTGCTGTTTCGTGATGGTTGTTGATGTTACTGGTTATTAAGGAAGATACGACATACTTTCGACCATTATGTGAAGTCGGTGCACCGTACGATTCCGTCCTGCGGAAAAGCGACGCAAGTCTAGGGTAAATGAGAGCTCGGAAAACGACGAAAATACTGCTATTGAGCATGTATGACACAAATGGGGACAACGGATTTCCGCGTTTTCGTGTCAGGTAGGTCTGGAATTTCACCGCAGGGCAGTTGTGTGATGTTCTGGAGGGGAAAAAACGCTGGCATTTCTACATGCATAGCAGTGTTTCTTAGTTCCACGTCACCAAGATGTGTATGTCATCGATCACATTTAGTGTGAAAGATATATAACAAACCACACCGTGTGATCTCACATAATACACGGTAATAAAAAATCAATCAATCAATAAATAAATAAATAAAACCCTGCAAACAGTGTGTTTAGTCATCAGCAGGCTCCCTGCTCTGACCAGAACCCTTTCGACAGTACTTCTGGGAGTGAGATGAAAAGCTTCCTAAATTAGATGAGTTTAGTAATGTAATAGCCGGAGGATTAAAAGACAGAAAACCAAGAAAGCAAAGAAGGAAGCAAGAAGCTTGCAGCTCAACGTCTGTATAAAGCTATGAGAGTGAAGGATGTGAATCCACACTTCCACACTTCCACTCTTCTGGGAAGGCTTTGCACTAGATTTTGGGGCGTGACTGTGGGGATTTGTGTTCGTTCAGCTACAAGAGCGTTAGTGAGGTTGAGGTCAGGCGCTGATGTTGATGTGAGGAGGCTCCAGTTCATCCCAGAGGTGTTCAGTGGGGTTGATGTCAGGGCTCTGTGCAGGACACTCGAGTTCTTCCACCGTCTTCCAACCTTCACACACCACGTCTTCACGGAGCTCGCTGTGTGCACAGGGGCGTCGTCATGCTGGAACAGTTTCCTGGCCTCTGAGTTCCAGTGAAGGGAAACTGTAACGCTACAGCATACAAAGACGTTCTATACAATTGTGTGCTTCAAACTTTATGGCAACAGTTTCGAGAAGAACCATATATGGGCGTGGTGAACCACATGAGGGTCAGGCGTCCACATACTTTTGGCAAAATCTGATTGTTGCAGATTTTACACCAAAATGTTGCTAAAAAAATATTATAAAGTTGCCAGGTATATTGAGAATCAAATCTTTAGGGCTCCAAGTTTGTTTTGGGTTTTTTTTTTTTTTTTTTGTTAAATGTTTTCATGTATTTTATGTTATGTGAGGTATACAGCATCCTTGGATACTCTGAAAGCCACTTATAAATAAAATGCTCTAATTTAATCATTAAAATCACAGAAATATCACATAGAACCTCCTCATAACTCCCTCATCACGTCCTGTTGAAACTGACTGGCTCTTGCTTTTTATGATGCAATAACACGTGCCGGGTATGGATTTAGTTCTAAATAACCATTTTCGGTAGAATTTTCAGCGTCTGTTTGTTAAAGGTATTTGACAAATTTACACGCGTTGACCAGTCGGTGCACGTAAACTCATTCCCGTGAAAAAAAAAAAGAAAGAAAAGAAATAGTGTCTTCATAAAAATACTCAAGTTCTCTGAAATTGGCTTAAACAAATGTAAACCCGTAGAGAGGTGCAGGTCTGTGAAACCTCCAGAAAAGCTTCCCACAGCTAAAGAAGGTCAGCAGTTACAGAGCCAGCTGAGGAGGACTGAACTGCGGGGGGTCACACACACTGTCATATCCACATGATGGATGATGCGCTGCACCCGGGTCTGCTTCGGCTTTTATTTGAAAATCAGACCGAAAACTAGACGAGAACTGGAACAGGTGAACTACCGAGACTCTTTCCAGGGATTGATGTATGACTGCGATGTTTACAGAAGATCTAAAAATATACTGCATATCTAAATTTATATATATATATATATATATATATATATATATATATATATATATATATATATATATATATATATATATACATTTTACAATTCACATACAATAGAAAACATTCAAAGAGAGAGAGAGCGAGAGAGAGAGAGAGAGAGAGAAAGAGAGAGAGAGAGACAGAGAGAGAGAGAGAGGGAGAGAGAGAGGGAGAGAGAGAGACAGAGAGAGAGAGGGAAAGAGAGCGAGAGAGAGAGAGAGAGAGAGAGGGAGAGAGAGAGAGACAGAGAGAGAGAGGGAGAGAGAGAGACAGAGAGAGAGAGGGAGAGAGAGAGACAGAGAGAGAGAGGGAGAGAGAGAGAGACAGAGAGAGAGAGGGAGAGAGAGAGACAGAGAGAGAGAGGGAGAGAGAGCGAGAGAGAGAGAGAGAGAGGGAGAGAGAGCGAGAGAGAGAGGGAGAGAGAGACAGAGAGAGAGAGGGAGAGAGAGACAGAGAGAGAGAGAGGGAGAGAGAGCGAGAGAGAGAGAGAGAGAGAGAGGGAGAGAGAGAGAGAGAGAGAGAGGGAGAGAGAGAGAGAGAGAGAGAGAGACTTTGAATGTAAGTATGGGAGCATTTCCATCTCTACCAGGGTAATATGCGTGATATACGGTATGATCAGCTTCTTCAGTGCTACACCAGAGGACACTGGAGGAATCTGATTAAATCATTCCTCAAAAGAAGCGACGGCTTTAGGACACGTTCTGCTTCATCCCTCCATTTCCTAAATATCGAGTCCTGACAGTGACCTATGTGCCACGTGAGCATGTTTTCTCTAAAGCTAGGGACGTAAACAGGAGAAAAGGGAACCGATTACACCTCAGTATGGCACAGAAAATGATTTTCTCGAATAATAATAATAATAATAATAATAATAATAATAATATTGTGGTATATTCATGTGTTTGTTTATTTGTTTGTGTTCATTTATGCACGCTATGACGTTGATATATTCACACAAACGCACTCAAACTCATTTTTTCCACGTCTCTAATCTTCTAGTGTAGCTGATATTACAGAATAGCAGCTATAAAAAGTAACATGCAGCAAACATTACGCAGCAACAGTCTTTATAGGCTGATAAAAGCATGAGCACAAGCATGTCTTGCCTACAGTGCCCTGCAATAATATTGGCACCCTTGGTAAATATGAGCGAAGAAGGCTGATCTTTTGTTAAAAGAATTCACAAAAATACTCTGCGCTCCTGGATATCGAACAATTGCAAACACAACACAGGTTTATGAAGTAGAAACTTTGTTAAATATAGGTGTGCAACAATACTTTACTTTGTGCTAGCGCTCTTTGCCAAGATAACAGCTCTGAGTCTTCTCCTATAACGCCTGATCAGGTTGGAGAATACATGGCGAGGGATCTGAGAGCGTTCCTCCATACAGAACCTCTCCAGATCCTTCACATTTCGAGGTCCACGCTGGTGGACTCTCCTCTTCAGTTCACCCCACAGGTTTTCTATGGGGTTCAGGTCAGGGGACTGGGATGGTCATGGCAGGACCTTGATTTTGTGGTCAGTAAACCATTTCTGTGTTGATTTTGATGATGTTTTGGATCACCGTCCTGCTGGAAGATCCAACCACGGCCCATTTGAAGCTTTCTGGCAGAGGCAGTCAGGATTTCATTTAATATCTGTTGATATTTGATGGAGTCCATGATGCCATGTATCCTAACAAAATGTCCAGGTCCTCTGGCAGAAAAACAGCCCCAAAACATTAAAGATCCACCTCCATATTTAACCGTGGACATGAGGGACTTTTCCATACGGCTACCTCTCTGTGTGCTCCAAAACCACCTCTGTGTTTATTACCAAAAAGCTCGATTCTGTTTCATCTGCTTTTTAACTGCCATTTTAAGGACTAAATGGCACCATAATGATCATAAATTAACCCAGAATCTTAGACTAAAAATGTTTTTTTTTTTTTCAAAGATTATTTTATTAACTACACTACTGACAGGTAAAGACGTTATGTTTTAGGGAGAAAATGGGATGCTGTTGTCAGAAAACAAGATCCTGAATTGGAAAACTGTTTGGCAGCAAAGAGATTTCACGTGTAGCTGCGTGCCATGAAAGATGACAAGAGGGATTGGAAGTGACAAGGCAATAATTCAGAGTAGAGACAGGACAATCTCTGGTTTTTGACACACACACACACACACACACACACACACACACACACACACACGGACTATGTGGTGTATCATATGAGCAAATTGTAAGATGTGCCCCGTCTCTACAGGATTGAGAAATAGTTTATGCACTCAATAATGAAAGCGCCGTATTGCACCCATGATCATGTTTTTCCACACGTGCTTACGTGAATAATACGTGAATATTACGTGAAAAACACATGAATGTGAGTTTCAATTTGTTATTCCCCGAAATTGCACGTGTCGAACTCAGATAAGCACACGTGACACTCCGTGACGAATGTGTGATCACGTGAAAATAAAATCAACAATGAAAAGAAAAAAAAAAAGTGAAGAATAATCAATAATCTCTGTTTACATGCTAGTTTCTTAATCAGGGTATCGTCTTAATCGGATTCATATCGGATCATCGTCGTCCGCGTAAACGTACTGAGTGATGCGTCTCAGAGCTCCGGCTTTAACGAGTGGAAAAGTTTCAGTAGAAAAAAGACACGACGGATCGTTCCGGTTTTGTTTTGTTTGGGGGGTTTTGCAGCACATTGTGTTCGTCACGGATGAAGAGCTTTCTTGGCTTTCAAACAGAAGAATGCAGAAGCAGCAAACGAGAGCCGTGACAGGACGAGTCCGGTAAGAGACTTTCTGTAAATTCCATCTGACGCTCATTCAATTACGCTGTTTTACTCTCCGGACCGAGGAAGAAATGCACCAGAAATTCCGCAGAGAAGCTGAATTCATTATTTCTCGAAAGGATAAGAGTGCTCACTTATTATACAGAGTTCTCGGGTGCAGAAGTATTCACCCCCTTTGAACAGTTCCAGATTTTGTAAGCGTTGCGTCCGGGAACGGAAATGGACATGTACATACAATTGTACACAATAACGAGGTGGGGTTGGGGTGGGGGGGGGTGGAGGGGGGGTGACAACGACATAAGTTAAAAAAAAATTGTTTACAGTCGTACCACAGTGCTGTCGAAATTCTGGATTCTGATTGGTCGGAAAGTGTTCGTTCATTCTCTAGAACAGCAGCTCTGACACTAGATTTGTAGATGTCCTGATTGTACGATAAAACATGATCGGTTGGAGCGAGGACGTGCCGCGATTGGTCAGTGCAATCAGTGTGGCGGTTATCTGATTGACAGTGGGCGGAGTCCGACTATTTGTGGATTTGTGTGCACTCTTGGCGATAGAAATGTTTCAAAATCCACAAACGCACAGGACGCCATCCATAAATGAGCGATTGGGAGTCCGAAGAAAGGAGAAGAACGCTGAGGCTCACAGGAAGCCGGAATCTCGCAGGAGATCACGTCAGCGAGCTCGCAGCGAGGGAACGTCAAAAACTCCGATCCAATCAAAGTGCCTTCGATGGGCATCAGCCTCGTTACAGTGTTCCTGAATTCCCGTCTCGGTATGGCTCTCTAACCCACACACACATGGGTACAGCATGCACGGTGGCTGGTGATTGTAAAATAGATTCAAATAATCAGATACACAGCAGCGTGTCTAATCTACTACTAGTGTGTCTGATTAGACAGGCCTAAGTGGTCAAGCTACACAAATGAAACTGAAATAGCAAACAGGGCAGTCCTCCTTATTAAATATCGGAAGCACTTTATCTAATAAACCTGTGCATTTACATGACACACGCTACCAGCCAAAAGTTTGTACACCCCTGCCTGTAGAAGGTTTTTTTACAATTCCCGAAGATATTAACACGAATGAGATATCACATAGACGTTCTAAATGTTCACAAGCATCGCAGATCCTCCTCCGTATTCCTCATTTTTATTTTTCCATCTAAACGTTTCATTTGGGTCTCGTCTGACCACAAAGACACAAAGTGTAGCTCTGGTGAGGTTTAGTGAGGGTCAGGGGTCGTGGTTTTGCGTTTTGTGGCTCGCTTTCCGGAAGAGCTTCGTCCGATCAACGTCTCGTTACCGTTGGGTCTAAAAGCTCATTTTAAAACACGGACGACTCTGTCAGACTCAACGAACTCCGAAACTGTGATCTTTGGGATCTCATCATCCTCCGTCTTCTTGCGTTTGTGATATACGCCTGAAAGAATCTCAGGCTTTTAAAATGGTTTATTATTTCAATGATTCTCCTTAACGTTATTATTATTATTATTAATAATTTAATATCAATCACCTGACCTGTCTGGTCTTTTTTATTTTCTCTCTACGGGTCCATACGGGATTTCACAGAGTTGGTTTTTTTTGTGATCATTACGGCCAAAATCGCTTGTTTCTGCTGCAGGTTTGTGTTTTTTTTTTGTTTTTTTTTTTTTGCTGAAAGCTACTCAAATTGGCAAAATTGCAATCGCACGAAATTGTTCTGCGCGCTCTTTCGCAGCCATGTTCGTCGGTAAACGAGACCTTTTTAGCTGTACTCGTGTTTGATGCTCCGGCCGAACTCGCGCGTCGTGATGACGTCTTGTGACGTCACGTGTACGGCTTACGCGACTCCAAAGTTGACCAGAGACCCGCGGCTCTGAAAGAAAGTACTCTTTTACGCAGCACAGCATTCTTCCCTCTGCCTCACTGCGCACGCATTTCATATGAGTTTGATTTAGCTTCGAAGGACTTGCAGGAGGAATTCACCCTAAAAAGCTGTGGTGCAGTCGACTGTGGAAATCATTTTCAGAAAACAAAACACACTTAGCCGCTTTGCTTAGCGTCGGCCTCGCAGTTTCATCGCCACAGCGACCGCTCACGAACGTGTTATTCGACTAGTCTACGCAACAACTAACTTCTCGTCGGAATGAGAAACGGAAAACACGGCTTGCTTCAATTCACAGCGTCGCAGTTTCCCGAGGAGAAAAAGCTTCATTTTCTCCAAAACACCAGAAGGAAACTATTAGACGTACGAGATGCACAAAAACCCCCCACAACAATCAGCGTGTACGGTCGCAAAATACATCGCTGTCACAACATTCCCCAGGAGCAGAGGATCTATTTGAGGGATTCAGAAGAACACAATTGGATCTGACAACGCTGACATATGGTTAATGTGTCTGAGTGGTAAAGACTCGGATAAACAATAGTGTGTGCGCACACACACACACACACACCCAGCATGAATAAAGCTGAGAATGAGATCCAAACATGCATCCAGGACTAAAAAAACCAACAAACTAAGGTGCCAACAAAAGACATGCAGAGAAAATGCACAAACAGGAAGTAGAAACAGGAAGTCAGTGTGAGTGGTCAGGATAACCTGTCTTTATCGCGTCATGTTCGGATCTCCGAGCTGTTCTGTGGCTGGATGGAATAAGCTGCATGAACATTATACCAGTCACAGTGTTGCCAAAGTATTTTTTTAACTATAAAACTCTCTCGAATAGCCTCACAGCCCGTTTGTGTGGAGTCGCACGTTCCTCCCGTGTCCGAGCGGGTTTCATCTGCGTTCTCAGGTTTCCTCCAACCTCCAAAAACACTGTCGGTTGTGCTCAATTGACCGTGTGTGTGAATGAGTGTGTGAGCATGTAGGTCTATATGGTGTTGAGTGAGGATCTGATGTCACATCCAGGGTGTGTTCCGACCTCACGTTCCCAGGATAGACTCCGGATCCGCCGCCAGCCCGATCAGGATAAAGCACGTAATGAAAATGAAATGAATTAATGAGTAATGTTAATTGTGTTCTATTCATTTCTTGCCATTGATGTAGCATCTATGTGTCCTGGATCTAGAAGGCTTAAGAAGAAGTCCTGGATCTAGAAGGCTTTGTAGAAGGACTGCACTAAAACCTATGTTACGTACTGAATTACTGCAACGTTGTTAGTGTAACCCATTTTGGACAAAAATAACCTTATTGGGAACATTTAATATGAAACCCAAGAGTGCTATGTCCTTAACAAACCTACCAACGGTTTAGACTACATCATAACACAGCGCACTACTGCCATCTAGTGGCTGCTCGTGGAATTACCGAGTAATGATCTGAGTAAGAATAATACAGCAAGGATATTTAATTAGTGCATTTGCTGTCAGTTTCAGATCAGGGACCACCTTTAGCACATTTTACTGTTTTATCTCTAATAAGATGTGGGAAACGTGTTCTTCATTCAAATCAGGTGGTGAAACACCAAGCTAGGGGTTTTAAAGCCTCAACTTTTTGTCATCGATTTCATTCTCATGAATTATAGAGCACAGATGTAAAATCTTAGTTCCGTGTGTGAACGGTAAACTCTCCTACGGCACTAATCGTGGGGTCTGAGAACTACATTTTTTTCAGTTTCACTTAACTAATCACCTGCTCTGGCTAACATCTGCATGCGGTATGCTAGTGCTAGCTAAATGTAGACAAAAGAGAGATTCTAATCACCTTTATCTAGTAAAGTGCACAGGAATGTGTGCATGCTCACATGCTGGAATTTCTCCATTCTCTCAAATTCGAACACAATTTGTTAACGCTGCATTAATGACAGTGCGTATGACCTACCAAGACAAACAACAACAGGAAAATTCTATCTTTTAAAAAAAAAAAATGCTTCAAAATGAGTAATTCTGGAGTTTCATATCACCTTCTTTAAAGAATAAATATCCTTTTAGATCTGTAGATCTCTCATTAGGCATGCACTTTACATTTATTACGAGATAAAATGATTATTTCAAAGAACCGGAGCACAGCGTGGGTCGAGTATGTGATTTATTTCCTGTATTATATATCCATCACACTCACTGAACGCACTTTACACAGGAATTTAAATCAAATCTAAAACAACAACAACAACAACAACAACAACAAAAAATCCTCAGCTGCACATTAGATTTTTAAATAAAATGTCATGAGCGCCATGCCGACCCCTTTTTACAACAACTTCCACAAATCATCACGCAAAAATAGGTAGTAGAACAAAAAGCGGTACGGATGATCGCGTGTCCTGTTTAAGTGTACAAGAAAAATCTTTGTCCAGAATTTAGCAGCAGGAAGAGGAGCAGAACTTTTCTCTTACAAAAGTGAACAAATGTGCAAAAAAAACCAAAAAAACAAATCACACACACCATTCAACCCTGTATTCAGATTTCATACCTTATATCCAAAGTGAAATCGATCCCAATACAAAAATATACATGTGTAAAAAAAAAAAAAATTAAAAAGAAAGAAAGAAAGAAAGAAAAGAAACGGGGGGGGGGGGGGGGGGGGACGACAATCCACGTACTTAAAAAAAAAAAAAAAAAAAAAACACACCTAAAATATACACAATTCAAATTTTGTTCTGGAGACAGGATTAGATAAAATAAAGGATATACATTTTTTCTGTTTAAAATAAAAAAAGAAGGAGGATTCAGAACATTTCAGATGAAAGACTTTAACAGAAATGGATGATGGGAGTCGATTTAAAATTTAAAGCAAAGACCAAAACCCAAACAAAAGAGTCATTTGAAATCCTGATATCCGTGGCTTTGAACTGCCTTTTGCCCGAGGGCCGTCAGGAGCCGAGTGGCGTGTAAAACAGACTGTCTGATTTCACACACATGCAAATGTCCTTGAGCTGCAACCAAGTGGTCAAGTCAAGTGGGGGAACAAAAAGGAACACAATTAAGATGCATGAACTGCAATTACACCGTAGTGGAGCGGAAATAGCAGAAACGACCCGGATGCCAGACTCGAGGCGAACAGAAACGTGTAAAAACCACGAGCTGCGATGGTTAACCCGAGGCGTTTAAAGAGAGAACTTTACCCGTGGACTAACGGCACGCCGTGATGCAAAGCCCTCTTCCACATGTAATAAGTGGAGCGTGGAGTGAGAGGAAAGTAAGACCTGAACTCTTTGAACGTAGGGAACGATTTCTCCTCAAAGCGCTGCTGGAGAAACAGTTTCGCCTTGGCCTTGAAGTTCGCCAACGCCACGACGTCCATCACGAACGTCCGCTCGTTGTGGTCGGTCTTGTCAGAGAGAGGACAGTGTGATGGGGAGAATTCGGGGCTGGCGTCGATCATGTGGTTGGTCAAGTACTCAGCATTTCCATGGAAAGGAAAGCTTCCCTGATTTTCCTCCTGCTTCAGAATATCCGTCATGGCGTCGACACACTGCGCTTTATCGGTCTCCAAACTCGGATCGGGTTCTTTCTCGGCTTTCTTATACCTCCAAAGCCAGTAGTAATACGACGATATAGATGGGAACTTGAGCTTGAATTTGAACAGCAACATCTTGGACTTCTGGACACGTGCTTTGGCTTCCTCTCGGAGTTTCTTCTTCTGCAGGTAGATCAGCCGGAGACTCTTCCGACCGCACCTCGAGAGACGGACTCTCGGGATTACTCTGGGACTCGCCAGCAAACCCGGCGGCAACAGCTTCCCCTTCGGATTCTGGCCTTTATCCGGATCCGAGCTTTCTTCCCTGCTTCCTGAGAGATCTTTGAATGGCGTGAACAGCAAGGCTTCCCTCCTCCAATTGTAGTAAGTGGATCTAGAGATTCCGGGGAATTTTCGTTTGAAGATGCGGTAGGGAAACGACGTGTTGGTGGCTATGCAGTTCTGGAGGCTTTTCTTGGCTTCTTGCATCACGGCTGCATTCTGGAAGCGATCTCCTTCCAGTTTCTCAGCCTTGAGCGCCAACATGCTGGCGAAGGTCTCCTGCACGGGCTGCTTCGTGCTCTCCGGAGAGGACCAGTAGTCCTGCTCGTTGCTATCTCCAGGGCTCACCTCTCCGGCGGAACCTCCAGAACCGATACTTCCAGTGGCCATGAGTTCATGTTTCCAGGCATAATAAGTGGATCTGGAAATTTCTGGAAAGAACTCTCTGAACTGGTTCTGGGGTATGAGCTTGCCTTCTTTGTAGCAGGCCTGGAAAAAGTGTTTGGCTTCATACCTGGCGACTGATTTCTTATGATATTCCATGCTCTGCCTCCTCCAGCGATAGAAGGTGCTCTTTGTGATGTTGAACTTGTCTTTCAGGGTGGAGTAGGACAGCTGTGAATCCTCATTTATCAGATCCAGAGTCTTAACTGATGACAACCTTTGCTCACTCCCTGGACTTCCGATTTTGAGATCGCCGGCATGAATTAAGGCCACAAAGTTGCGCGGTTTGAAAACGGAGCCAGCCTCAAGCTCACCGGACCACATAATGTGGAGGGTCAGTGGCTCAGAGTCCTTGGGCCACGTTCTGGGACGGATTAGGCGATTGAAATAGGGCCTGATCTTGAGGTTATACATTGGATAAACGGAGTAGATGTTGCACTGGAGGACGGAAGCCAGAGCGTAGACGTGCCACATGTTCGCAAAAGAGCTCGGAAAGCAAGAAGCCTTGACGTCAGCATCAAAGATGGCCTCCAGAACCTGCGTAGGCAGCTTGAGCATGTCTTGTGATTCTTCAGCACAGAGCGAAAATCTGGACGCCTGCAGCATGACCTTGGAGTCGATCATGCCGCACAAGTAGTATTGTTTCCACAGGAGCATCTCCACCACCGTCCTGACCTGCAGCTCCAAGCTCAGGCTCGTGGAGCCCACCAGAAGCATGCTGGCCGCGTCAAACAGCAAGTTACCCTCCCCTCTGCACACCAGAGGAAGCAGGCCGGCCGGGGCGTCTGCCGGGTAAAGTTTGTGAGCCACGGCATCGATGCCCATCCAAGAGGAGATCTCCGAGCACAGCGCTGTCGGGAGGAGAAACGGAGCGAGGACTTGCTTCACCTCAAGGGCCACTTTGATCAGAGTATCCAAGCCCACGGACTCGGTGGCCTCCTGGAGCTCCTCCAGGACGGAGAGCACCAGCTCTTTCCTCTGAAGCATGCCTGCAGCAAAGAACACAAGGGGAACATGGGATTGGCATGGAGTAGGATGAACAATGTGGACAAAAAAAAAAATGGTGTGTGCATTGCCACTCTCTCATCAAGATTAAGATATTCAATTACTGCAATATATTCAACCAAGACATATATCTATCTAATTTTATATTTATATTTATATTTATATATATATATATATATAAAACCAATATATACATCAACTGGTGATGCTTCACGAGTAAAGATAACATGATAACATCTTTGGAGAACATCAGATTAGACGGTAGAGCTGACGTAAACAAAAGTGCAAACATTTTCTGAATATATGCGAATATGAGACTCTGGAGGTAGAACACACCTGTGGTGAATCCAAACAAACAAACAAACAAACAAACAAACAAACTCCAAAGCCCCAGATTTCTCCACATATATTCAGAAAACTTTTATGCTACACATTTAAAAACAAAATGTATTTATTGCTTTATTG
>NC_071279.1:18717577-18762577 GCF_023375685.1 Ictalurus furcatus
CGAGTTAAAACACACCGAGTTAAAATACACCGAGTTAAAACACACAGTCAAAATACACCGAGTTAAAACACACCGAGTTAAAATACACCGAGTTAAAACACACAGTCAAAATACACCGAGTTAAAACACACAGTCAAAATACACCGAGTTAAAACACACCGAGTTAAAACACACCGAGTTAAAATACACCGAGTTAAAACACACCGAGTTAAAATACACCGAGTTAAAACACACCGAGTTAAAATACACCGAGTTAAAACACAGTCAAAATACACCGAGTTAAAACACACCGAGTTAAAACACACCGAGTTAAAACACACAGTCAAAATACACCGAGTTAAAACACACCGAGTTAAAACACACAGTCAAAATACACCGAGTTAAAACACACCGAGTTAAAATACACCGAGTTAAAACACACAGTCAAAATACACCGAGTTAAAACACACAGTTAAAATACACCGAGTTAAAACACACCGAGTTAAAATACACCGAGTTAAAATACACCGAGTTAAAATACACCGAGTTAAAACACACCGAGTTAAAATACACCGAGTTAAAACACACAGTCAAAATACACCGAGTTAAAACACACCGAGTTAAAATACACCGAGTTAAAACACACAGTCAAAATACACCGAGTTAAAACACACCGAGTTAAAACACACCGAGTTAAAACACACAGTCAAAATACACCGAGTTAAAACACACCGAGTTAAAACACACCGAGTTAAAATACACCGAGTTAAAACACACCGAGTTAAAATACACCGAGTTAAAACACACCGAGTTAAAATACACCGAGTTAAAACACACCGAGTTAAAACACACCGAGTTAAAACACACAGTCAAAATACACCGAGGTAAAATACACCGAGTTAAAACACACCGAGTTAAAACACACAGTCAAAATACACCGAGGTAAAATACACCGAGTTAAAACACACCGAGTTAAAACACACAGTCAAAATACACCGAGGTAAAATACACCGAGTTAAAACACACAGTCAAAATACACCGAGGTAAAATACACCGAGTTAAAACACACCGAGTTAAAACACACAGTCAAAATACACCGAGGTAAAATACACCGAGTTAAAACACACCGAGTTAAAACACACAGTCAAAATACACCGAGGTAAAATACACCGAGTTAAAACACACAGTTAAAATACACCGAGTTAAAACACACCGAGTTAAAATACACCGAGTTAAAATACACCGAGTTAAAATACACCGAGTTAAAACACACCGAGTTAAAATACACCGAGTTAAAACACACAGTCAAAATACACCGAGTTAAAACACACCGAGTTAAAATACACCGAGTTAAAACACACAGTCAAAATACACCGAGTTAAAACACACCGAGTTAAAACACACCGAGTTAAAACACACAGTCAAAATACACCGAGTTAAAACACACCGAGTTAAAACACACCGAGTTAAAATACACCGAGTTAAAACACACCGAGTTAAAATACACCGAGTTAAAACACACCGAGTTAAAATACACCGAGTTAAAACACAGTCAAAATACACCGAGTTAAAACACACCGAGTTAAAACACACCGAGTTAAAACACACAGTCAAAATACACCGAGTTAAAACACACCGAGTTAAAACACACAGTCAAAATACACCGAGTTAAAACACACCGAGTTAAAATACACCGAGTTAAAACACACAGTCAAAATACACCGAGTTAAAACACACAGTTAAAATACACCGAGTTAAAACACACCGAGTTAAAATACACCGAGTTAAAATACACCGAGTTAAAATACACCGAGTTAAAACACACCGAGTTAAAATACACCGAGTTAAAACACACAGTCAAAATACACCGAGTTAAAACACACCGAGTTAAAACACACCGAGTTAAAATACACCGAGTTAAAACACACAGTCAAAATACACCGAGTTAAAACACACCGAGTTAAAATACACCGAGTTAAAACACACAGTCAAAATACACCGAGTTAAAACACACCGAGTTAAAACACACCGAGTTAAAACACACAGTCAAAATACACCGAGTTAAAACACACCGAGTTAAAACACACCGAGTTAAAATACACCGAGTTAAAACACACCGAGTTAAAATACACCGAGTTAAAACACACCGAGTTAAAATACACCGAGTTAAAACACACCGAGTTAAAATACACCGAGTTAAAACACACCGAGTTAAAATACACCGAGTTAAAACACACCGAGTTAAAACACACAGTCAAAATACACCGAGGTAAAATACACCGAGTTAAAACACACCGAGTTAAAACACACAGTCAAAATACACCGAGGTAAAATACACCGAGTTAAAACACACCGAGTTAAAACACACAGTCAAAATACACCGAGGTAAAATACACCGAGTTAAAACACACAGTCAAAATACACCGAGGTAAAATACACCGAGTTAAAACACACCGAGTTAAAACACACAGTCAAAATACACCGAGGTAAAATACACCGAGTTAAAACACACCGAGTTAAAACACACAGTCAAAATACACCGAGGTAAAATACACCGAGTTAAAACACACAGTCAAAATACACCGAGGTAAAATACACCGAGTTAAAACACACCGAGTTAAAACACACAGTCAAAATACACCGAGGTAAAATACACCGAGTTAAAACACACCGAGTTAAAACACACAGTCAAAATACACCGAGGTAAAATACACCGAGTTAAAACACACAGTCAAAATACACCGAGGTAAAACACACCGAGTTAAAACACACAGTCAAAATACACCGAGGTAAAATACACCGAGTTAAAACACACAGTTAAAATACACCGAGTTAAAACACACCGAGTTAAAATACACCGAGTTAAAATACACCGAGTTAAAATACACCGAGTTAAAACACACAGTCAAAATACACCGAGTTAAAACACACCGAGTTAAAATACACCGAGTTAAAACACACAGTCAAAATACACCGAGTTAAAACACACCGAGTTAAAATACACCGAGTTAAAACACACAGTCAAAATACACCGAGTTAAAACACACCGAGTTAAAATACACCGAGTTAAAACACACAGTCAAAATACACCGAGTTAAAACACACAGTCAAAATACACCGAGTTAAAACACACCGAGTTAAAACACACCGAGTTAAAATACACCGAGTTAAAACACACCGAGTTAAAATACACCGAGTTAAAACACACCGAGTTAAAATACACCGAGTTAAAACACAGTCAAAATACACCGAGTTAAAACACACCGAGTTAAAACACACCGAGTTAAAACACACAGTCAAAATACACCGAGTTAAAACACACCGAGTTAAAACACACAGTCAAAATACACCGAGTTAAAACACACCGAGTTAAAATACACCGAGTTAAAACACACAGTCAAAATACACCGAGTTAAAACACACAGTTAAAATACACCGAGTTAAAACACACCGAGTTAAAATACACCGAGTTAAAATACACCGAGTTAAAATACACCGAGTTAAAACACACCGAGTTAAAATACACCGAGTTAAAACACACAGTCAAAATACACCGAGTTAAAACACACCGAGTTAAAATACACCGAGTTAAAACACACAGTCAAAATACACCGAGTTAAAACACACCGAGTTAAAACACACCGAGTTAAAACACACAGTCAAAATACACCGAGTTAAAACACACCGAGTTAAAACACACCGAGTTAAAATACACCGAGTTAAAACACACCGAGTTAAAATACACCGAGTTAAAACACACCGAGTTAAAATACACCGAGTTAAAACACACCGAGTTAAAACACACCGAGTTAAAACACACAGTCAAAATACACCGAGGTAAAATACACCGAGTTAAAACACACCGAGTTAAAACACACAGTCAAAATACACCGAGGTAAAATACACCGAGTTAAAACACACCGAGTTAAAACACACAGTCAAAATACACCGAGGTAAAATACACCGAGTTAAAACACACCGAGTTAAAACACACAGTCAAAATACACCGAGGTAAAATACACCGAGTTAAAACACACCGAGTTAAAACACACAGTCAAAATACACCGAGGTAAAATACACCGAGTTAAAACACACAGTTAAAATACACCGAGTTAAAACACACCGAGTTAAAATACACCGAGTTAAAATACACCGAGTTAAAATACACCGAGTTAAAACACACCGAGTTAAAATACACCGAGTTAAAACACACAGTCAAAATACACCGAGTTAAAACACACCGAGTTAAAATACACCGAGTTAAAACACACAGTCAAAATACACCGAGTTAAAACACACCGAGTTAAAACACACCGAGTTAAAACACACAGTCAAAATACACCGAGTTAAAACACACCGAGTTAAAACACACCGAGTTAAAATACACCGAGTTAAAACACACCGAGTTAAAATACACCGAGTTAAAACACACCGAGTTAAAATACACCGAGTTAAAACACAGTCAAAATACACCGAGTTAAAACACACCGAGTTAAAACACACCGAGTTAAAACACACAGTCAAAATACACCGAGTTAAAACACACCGAGTTAAAACACACAGTCAAAATACACCGAGTTAAAACACACCGAGTTAAAATACACCGAGTTAAAACACACAGTCAAAATACACCGAGTTAAAACACACAGTTAAAATACACCGAGTTAAAACACACCGAGTTAAAATACACCGAGTTAAAATACACCGAGTTAAAATACACCGAGTTAAAACACACCGAGTTAAAATACACCGAGTTAAAACACACAGTCAAAATACACCGAGTTAAAACACACCGAGTTAAAACACACCGAGTTAAAATACACCGAGTTAAAACACACAGTCAAAATACACCGAGTTAAAACACACCGAGTTAAAATACACCGAGTTAAAACACACAGTCAAAATACACCGAGTTAAAACACACCGAGTTAAAACACACCGAGTTAAAACACACAGTCAAAATACACCGAGTTAAAACACACCGAGTTAAAACACACCGAGTTAAAATACACCGAGTTAAAACACACCGAGTTAAAATACACCGAGTTAAAACACACCGAGTTAAAATACACCGAGTTAAAACACACCGAGTTAAAATACACCGAGTTAAAACACACCGAGTTAAAATACACCGAGTTAAAACACACCGAGTTAAAACACACAGTCAAAATACACCGAGGTAAAATACACCGAGTTAAAACACACCGAGTTAAAACACACAGTCAAAATACACCGAGGTAAAATACACCGAGTTAAAACACACCGAGTTAAAACACACAGTCAAAATACACCGAGGTAAAATACACCGAGTTAAAACACACAGTCAAAATACACCGAGGTAAAATACACCGAGTTAAAACACACCGAGTTAAAACACACAGTCAAAATACACCGAGGTAAAATACACCGAGTTAAAACACACCGAGTTAAAACACACAGTCAAAATACACCGAGGTAAAATACACCGAGTTAAAACACACAGTCAAAATACACCGAGGTAAAATACACCGAGTTAAAACACACCGAGTTAAAACACACAGTCAAAATACACCGAGGTAAAATACACCGAGTTAAAACACACCGAGTTAAAACACACAGTCAAAATACACCGAGGTAAAATACACCGAGTTAAAACACACAGTCAAAATACACCGAGGTAAAATACACCGAGTTAAAACACACAGTCAAAATACACCGAGGTAAAACACACCGAGTTAAAACACACAGTCAAAATACACCGAGTTAAAACACACCGAGTTAAAACACACAGTCAAAATACACCGAGGTAAAACACACAGTTAAAATACACCGAGTTAAAACACACCGAGTTAAAACACACAGTCAAAATACACCGAGGTAAAATACACCGAGTTAAAACACACAGTCAAAATACACCGAGGTAAAATACACCGAGTTAAAACACACCGAGTTAAAACACACAGTCAAAATACACCGAGGTAAAATACACCGAGTTAAAACACACCGAGTTAAAACACACAGTCAAAATACACCGAGGTAAAATACACCGAGTTAAAACACACAGTCAAAATACACCGAGGTAAAATACACCGAGTTAAAACACACAGTCAAAATACACCGAGGTAAAACACACCGAGTTAAAACACACAGTCAAAATACACCGAGTTAAAACACACCGAGTTAAAACACACCGAGTTAAAATACACCGAGTTAAAACACACCGAGTTAAAATACATATATATATATATATATATATATATATATATATATATATATATATATATATATATATATACTTTGAAGTAAATTTCTCAAATAAGGCAAATATTTCAGATGAAAACGTCAGATTTTGATCAAAGGAGACGTTTAAAACATCCATACATGCAACAACCCGGAGTAACCAGTGCATTTAAAGTAAACTGGACCGTCATCGCACATTTTTGCTTTTTCTAGTGTACAGTAACGGTTTTATGGATAAATATATTGATACGAAGCTTCTCCAAATAAATCTAACAGTCTGTCCGTGTGAAAACCTCTACCTCCACCTGAGCAGGTCCTGTTAGGTCGCAGGTCAATTTGACTGATTTCTTTAAGTTTTCTGAAATATCGGTTAACAGATTATGTTCTACTGGACATTTTGTGACTTATATTTGAGGTCGTGACCCTGCATGCAGAGAGGACACATGTGACGATGTCTGTTTTCGGTAAACTTCACTAAAACCCACAGTGTGGAAAACAAGAGCAAAGAAACATATAAGAATCCTATAAGAATCCTATAAAACTCAGTAAACCTTGAGATTATCACTTGTCACATTACAACAACATATATCAGTATAAGAACATGTATAAAACTAAATTGAACAACCTCGAATTTTTTTGTCATTTTATTCGTTTCATTAAGATTTTTATTAAACGTAGACCTTTACTTTCATTAAATCGACTTTATTATTTATTGTAGGCTCATTTTGTAAATGTTTCTGTATTACTGTAGACAACAAAAAGTGTGAGTTTCCTGCACATGTCATTTCTCACATTGGCACAATCAGGTGATTATATTCACCATCAGTGTAAACGTTCCTGTGTGTGAAGATAAAAGGATGAGGTGTAGTGTAGTGACTGTGTATTTGTGAAGATCCTGATGAATGAAAACTCATTACTTTCTGTTGGTTTATAGGACGATGACTCCGAGTCGCCCCCTATCGTTTCAAAGAATATTACAACGCCGAGCGGATCAAGGAGAACAAGGAGCTGGGCTGAGGTGTCGGGGTGGGGGAGGGGTGCATTGATTCAAGTGACAGTGAAGATGACCCAGACACTAATCCAACGGTTAACAAAACTACCCAAAAACTACCCAGGACTGAGAAAATAACCCAAATAAATGGCCCAAAAATACAAGCACAAAATATATAACAAAACAAATATCGAGAGGCCGAGCGTTTTCTGGCTCCACCGCTAAGCATTCTTGACTCCATTGTTGTTTTTGTAGGGTTTGTTGTTGTTGTTGTTGTTTGTCTTGTTTTCTTCCTTGTCATTTCTGAATGATGGGTTTTGATTTGACATCCACGTATCTCCTTCTCCAGCTCTGTATTTTAAAAGTTATTATTTTCTGCTTTGTGAGAGCTCTTCTTCCGGGTCACTCTGACTCAGAACTCCTCGAGAGTGTCAGTTTGTTTGATTCTTCAATAGGATTTCAGAAAGTGAACATGCTCTTTAAGCCATTACATGATACTTGGACTCATCCAGCAGCGGTGCTGCAGTTGATGGTGACCTCCTCTAGATGGCGCCCTGGGAAGCCTCAGAATATTACAGCCAGGATTTTTAAAAAGATGTGATGCTGGAGGCGGTTGTGGAGGTAAAAGCTGGACATGGAAGTTATTAAGTAAGAGGTAAACGTCTGACCTGATCACACTGACACTGTTTTGTTTTCTCACTAGTAATACTTCCAGGACTTTTTAGGTTCCCAAACTGCAGTACACAGGAAACGCAGATCCTCCAGGATTTATAAGCAATAAAACACTCCGTGTCATGCTGTTATAGGAAACTAATCAGTGACTAAACTAATCAGCTCATGCTCTTCCTGATTATGTCTTACTGTTAATTCAATTTCTTCTTTTTTTTCTTTTTTTTTATTGTTTATTTATTTATTTATTTTTTACAATTATTATTAAGTCCTTACAAAACTTACACAAACTTGTAGACAAAAACTAAAAACCACTGGGATGTGTCTCTGAGAACTCTTAAAAGTTTCCGCGTAGAACTTTAGAGTGTTTTGTTAATCAAAAAGAACCGTTTAAGAAAGTATGGATTGAAACGCAGCGTTTTAAGGCCATTGATTTATCCAGAAACCTTTGATCAAGTTTATTTGCAGAACTTCTGGTCCTCAGATAAAGTGTGCATTGAAAATATAAATGAAGAAATGAATAAGATAAGCGTTGATGACGTTCCTGGTCCTATTAGGAAGAGAAAAAAAAGGTTCTTAATTGTACCTGCCCTTGTTTTGGTACCTTTAATATGTACATTTCACCCGAATAGGTGGTTATAGTACCTTTAAAAATCACGAAGTCAGTTTGAAAAATAAAAATAAAGCCTTAAATGTACTCTACTTTGCACCTTTCTTGGTAAAAGACACATTAAAGGAACAAAAGGTGTATGTTTGAGAGTACCGACCCGGCGACAAAAAGAAAAGTACCGTTTGGTACCTTTATTTCTGAGAGTGTACTCAGTGTCTCGTTACTATAAATGAAATTTCTTTGTCTTTTTTTTTTTTTTTTATCCGTATGTACCTTCTTAGATCTAAAAATCTAAAACCATTATGGGGTTCTCTGTATGTGTAGCATCCATTAGCCTTTGAAGAAGGTTCTTTGTAGAACCGTTCAATCTTTAATATGATTAATTAATAGATTAAATTAGATTACTTGATAAGCTTTGATGTTCTTCCCTTGGTCCTGTGTCTTGTTGCTATCAATGCCATCTCTTGGTCTTTTTGTTTCATTTGGTTTAATTAGGGTGCACAAACTTTGAGACAAAATCTAAAACCCTTAAGGGTTCTCTGAGTTATCTCTGTGGGGAAAAACCTTGACGTGTATAATCATACAGCAGACTTTGATTCTTTGTAGAACCTTTGTTTTTAAGAGTGCGCATGCGCCGTCCGACTTTAATTAGATTAATTAAAACAAAATTAACATATTAATTAATCTTTCTTTCTTTTCCAAAAAAAAAAAAAAACCCAAAACATAAGACATAACAGGATGTATATCTCTCTCGATCGAGCCCAAATGAACATCTGTGTTTACGTGTTTACATGACATGGGATGTGACGAAGGTAAACAAAAACAGTAAACAGCATTCTCGCGCGCATGGACCATTCGAGCGAATAGTGCGCGTTTATTCTTTTTTTCCCCCTTTCCTCCTCCTCCTCCTCCTCCTCCATCAGGAGAGGAATAATGCATCTGGAGGAGCTGCTCATCATCCCATCACCTCCCATCACATCACATCTCACTGAACATCAACAGATCGCGTTAATCCGTCCATCACAGTGCACAGCAGACTGCTGGATGGGATTGTCGGGATTCATGGCGCTTTCTGGAACGCCTCTGTGATGCGGGAATGGCTGCGGGATGAAGATGGTGAGACACATCTACTGAGCTGGGAGTGAACATAAGGGCAAAAGAAAAAACAAGAGAGTCTGAGCGAGAGAGAGAGAGAGAGAGAGAGAGAGAGAGAGAGAGAGAGCTGGATAATGAAGAATCGGAATTTTGCGGATGAACGAGGCAAACCGGCCACGTACACCGGCGACGAGAAAGCGAAAATGGCCGCTAGGACCAACAAACAGTGGGTCAGGTTAGCTACAGTGTTCGCTTATGTGCTGTCCGTGTCTCTGGCTGCCATCATCCTGGCCATTTACTACAGTCTGATCTGGAAGCCGACTGCTCCTGGATCTTCCTCCAGACGGCCCGAGATGTCGATCATGAGCTGTGCATGGTCCATTAATGATTCGCAGAACACCACGGGCGCTGCTGATCTCTCACGCACCAACAGCACGAACGCATCATCAGTGGAGGAGCAGGAGAACACCACAGCAGCCTGGTTAGTCGCTCTCCAGAACACAACAGAACCGAGCCGCGGTTCTACAGAAGCACAGCCGAGCCGCGCGCCAGAGCAGGATGAAGCAGGCCACACACACACCCTGGAGCCTTTCACAAAACCCGCGCGGACTCCACAGACCGCGGAAAGAGCCGGCTTTGAGCATGGATATGTCGGGTCTGGGAGTGATGGCGCAAAAGAAGAAGAAGAAGAAGAAGAAGAAAGACGGAAGGTTCGGCGGACGCGCAAAGCCGCGTCTCCAAATCAGCACTCAGAGCGGATTAGCGCAAAGAAACACGCAGATGATCACCGCAGATTCACGCACAGGGACACGATATTTACCGAGGGATCTTCTGAGGACAACATTTTCACGCACAGCACGCGCACGTTTAAGTAATGAGCGCGCGTGCAGCGAGCAGGCTGTCCAGTAATTCCGGACTAATGAGCTCTAAATCGGTGCATGAGCCACTGGTTTGGGACAAGCTGAAGCGGAATGGACTGCCTCGAGCTGATTTGTCTTCTGGATAGAATATTATAGAGAGAATATATTTACTGTATATGGAATAGAGACAGATGATTTAGTTTTGCATATCTATTTAACTTAGAGAGAACATACACTGTGCTTGCTAGCGTATTAGATGCTATAAATATATTATATAACTCTATTCATGTTCAATGATTTAGATTCAAGGATTCAGGAAATATTATATATAATATGATATAATAATAATAATAATAATAATAATAATAATAATAATAATAATAATATGACTTTTTTTCAGACAAGCACATTGCACATTGTTCTCCCATAGGGCCAAAGTCATTTCTTTAAATGTCTGATTTATTCATTTATAGAGTGTAAAAAACAGAAATTCCTACTATATATCATCGGCAATTTATTAAATCCTAAGATGCTGCTAACAAATTCATCATGTTTAGCCTCTTCTCTAATCCAGCAGAGCGAATCCCAGTTAATGAACCATTCAGAAATGTTCATCGCCGTCTTTCATCAACTTCACAGTCATGTAGCTCTTCTAAAGAGGAAATCTGTTTTTTATTAATGTTGTATTTTGTGGAAAATGGAATAAAAATGGAATTTAAAAAGGTCCTTTAAAAAAAAACAACAACAAAAAAAAAACAATTGGCTCCATGAAAAACTGTTGATTAAAGATTGTGCTCACATAAAACTGAATTTTATTCTCGTTTTAAATATAAATAACGGTAAAGACGTCGCTATTTTAGAGTTGAGTCTCATTTATTATCTACGTCAAAATCGGGCAATTAGCTCTTCTGACCTGTGTTACAGGAAGAAACTATCAGAATATTGAGAGTTTATTAAAGATTATTAGACATTATTAGAGTTTATTAAAGGTTATTACAGTTTATTAGAGATTACGAAAGGTTATCAGACTTTATTAGAGATTATTAGTGATTATTAGAGATTATTAGACTTTATTAAAGGTTATTAGAGTTTATTCGAGGTTATTAGAGTTTATTCGAGGTTATTAGACATTATTAGAGTTTATTCGAGGTTATTAGAGTTTATTCGAGGTTATTAGACATTATTAGAGTTTATTCGAGGTTATTAGAGTTTATTCGAGGTTATTAGACATTATTAGAGTTTATTCGAGGTTATTAGAGTTTATTCGAGGTTATTAGACGTTATTAGAGTTTATTCGAGGTTATTAGACATTATTAGAGTTTATTCGAGGTTATTAGAGTTTATTCGAGGTTATTAGACATTATTAGAGTTTATTCGAGGTTATTAGAGTTTATTCGAGGTTATTAGACATTATTAGAGTTTATTCGAGGTTATTAGACATTATTAGAGTTTATTCGAGGTTATTAGAGTTTATTCGAGGTTATTAGACATTATTAGAGTTTAATCGAGGTTATTAGACATTATTAGAGTTTAATCGAGGTTATTAGACATTATTAGAGTTTATTCGAGGTTATTAGACATTATTAGAGTTTATTCGAGGTTATTAGAGTTTAATCGAGGTTATTAGACATTATTAGAGTTTATTCGAGGTTATTAGACATTATTAGAGTTTATTCGAGGTTATTAGAGTTTATTCGAGGTTATTAGAGTTTATTCGAAGTTATTAGAGTTTACTCGAGGTTATTAGAGTTTATTCGAGGTTATTAGAGTTTATTCGAGGTTATTAGACATTATTAGAGTTTATTCGAGGTTATTAGAGTTTATTCGAGGTTATTAGACATTATTAGAGTTTATCCGAGGTTATTAGAGTTTATTCGAGGTTATTAGACATTATTAGAGTTTATTCGAGGTTATTAGAGTTTATTCGAGGTTATTAGAGTTTATCCGAGGTTATTAGACATTATTAGAGTTTATTCGAGGTTATTAGAGTTTATTCGAGGTTATTAGACATTATTAGAGTTTATTCGAGGTTATTAGAGTTTATTCGAGGTTATTAGACATTATTAGAGTTTATTCGAGGTTATTAGAGTTTATTCGAGGTTATTAGAGTTTATTCGAAGTTATTAGAGTTTATTCGAGGTTATTAGAGTTTATTCGAGGTTATTAGAGTTTATTCGAGGTTATTAGACATTATTAGAGTTTATTCGAGGTTATTAGAGTTTATTCGAGGTTATTAGAGTTTATTCGAAGTTATTAGAGTTTATTCGAGGTTATTAGAGTTTATTCGAAGTTATTAGAGTTTATTCGAGGTTATTAGAGTTTATTCGAGGTTATTAGAGTTTATTCGAGGTTATTAGACATTATTAGAGTTTATTCGAGGTTATTAGAGTTTATTCGAGGTTATTAGACATTATTAGAGTTTATTCGAGGTTATTAGAGTTTATTCGAGGTTATTAGAGTTTATTCGAAGTTATTAGAGTTTATTCGAGGTTATTAGAGTTTATTCGAGGTTATTAGAGTTTATTCGAAGTTATTAGAGTTTATTCGAGGTTATTAGACATTATTAGAGTTTATTCGAGGTTATTAGAGTTTATTCGAGGTTATTAGACATTATTAGAGTTTATTCGAGGTTATTAGAGTTTATTCGAGGTTATTAGACATTATTAGAGTTTATTCGAGGTTATTAGAGTTTATTCGAGGTTATTAGACGTTATTAGAGTTTATTCGAGGTTATTAGACATTATTAGAGTTTATTCGAGGTTATTAGAGTTTATTCGAGGTTATTAGACATTATTAGAGTTTATTCGAGGTTATTAGAGTTTATTCGAGGTTATTAGACATTATTAGAGTTTATTCGAGGTTATTAGACATTATTAGAGTTTATTCGAGGTTATTAGAGTTTATTCGAGGTTATTAGACATTATTAGAGTTTAATCGAGGTTATTAGACATTATTAGAGTTTAATCGAGGTTATTAGACATTATTAGAGTTTATTCGAGGTTATTAGACATTATTAGAGTTTATTCGAGGTTATTAGAGTTTAATCGAGGTTATTAGACATTATTAGAGTTTATTCGAGGTTATTAGACATTATTAGAGTTTATTCGAGGTTATTAGAGTTTATTCGAGGTTATTAGACATTATTAGAGTTTAATCGAGGTTATTAGACATTATTAGAGTTTATTCGAGGTTATTAGAGTTTATTCGAGGTTATTAGACATTATTAGAGTTTATTCGAGATCCAGGAGAAGAGCAGAAGAAGAGAACAGATGAAGAAGCTCAGCCGAGTGGTGATGATGGAAATAGACATTTTTATGGGATGTATTGCTCTTTCAGGGGACTGATGTCATCAGAATGTGCAAAGTGAATGTGGTTAAGTACTGAATTATTACTATTACGGCATTCCATCCCATCTTAACTTCTGAAAGACTCCGCCTCTCTAAGATCCTCTTTTTATCCCCAATCATCTTACTGACCTGTTCCCAGTTAACCTCCAGCTCTTTCTTTTTACTAACACCTACTTTTCCAGTCTTTTGTTGCCCTGTCCCAACTTTTCTGAGACGTCTTGCGGCCATCAAATTCAATATTACCTCATTTTTTCCGTAAAATAGTAAATTTCCTCACTTTAAACCTTTGATATGTTTTCTGTGTTCTATTGTTAACAGTATATGGATTTATGAGATTTGCAAATCACTGCATTCGGTTTTCATTTACGTTTTACACAGGGGGGGATCTCACAGTGGCTTAGTGGTTAGCAAGTTTGCCTCGCACCTCTGGGGTTGGGGGTTCGAATCCAGCCTCCACCATGTGTGCAGAGCTTGTGTGTTTTCTCCGGGTTCTCCGGTTTTCTCCCCCAGTCCATAGACATGCGTTGCAGACTGGCTGGCATTCCCAAATTGTCTGTAGTGCATGATTGTGCCCTGCAATGGGTTGGCACTCCATCCTGGGTGTCCCCCGACTCTCCTGAGAGACATGCTGGTAAAGGAACACTGCTTTTAATTTTGTCTAGGTTCGGATATAATCTAAATAACACAACACATTTTTACAACTGAACACATTTTCAGATCAAATGATGCTTTTATTTATTTGTTTGTTTGTTTGTTTCACCACTGCCCAAAAAATGACATCTTAGCAAGTGAAAATATCTTGAATATAGTCTAATTTATCTTCTGTTTCCTATTATAAGATTACAATAAACCAAATAGAAGATTACTACGCCGATTTCCAGACATATTGAACTCTTCTTCTTCTTTTTTTTTTGGCAGATAATTTTGCTTCCTTTTAGAAAAAAAATGCTTAAAGGTAGCAAAATGATCTGCCAACAGAACAAGACTTGTAATTTCAAGCTTGAAATGTGTACAAAAAAATGTCTAGAAACAGTTTATTGTAATCTTCTAATAGGAAATGCTATTAGAAAGATAGTTTCACTTGCTACGATGTCGTTTCTTTTGCGGTGTATTATTTTATTCCGTTATACCACATGCCGCACAGACGGCGTTTTAATCAGCTAAGTGTTCCCTACAGGCAACCAGTCAATTAATTACCGCAGAGACTTCTATAATTGCATCATTCTGTACAATGAATCCATTTCACAGACTTCTGACTTTGCAATAACACAGAAAACACACAAAAGTCAAACGACGATTGCTCAGAATGAATTTTTCCATAGCAGCGGCGCCGAGGTTTATTCTAATGCGCTCGGTCAACTGCGTCATCGTTTCTATAGTAACGGCTCATTCACCGGGACTCGGACAGCAGACGATCAACATAAACAGATTGAAAAGTGGTTGATATGGTGAAGGTTTCTGTAAGGAGGCGCTCGTTTAACGTTTACGGAAGGAGTCTCCAGTGTCAGAGCTAAAGCCGTAACTCGGAAATTGGAAAGATCTCGTCTTTTTAAAGACAGAAGCAAGCGTCTATCCTCTGTCCTGGTAGTTTGAGGGCATCGTTCATGTC
Source organism: Ictalurus furcatus (assembly GCF_023375685.1). Lineage (NCBI taxonomy): Eukaryota > Metazoa > Chordata > Actinopteri > Siluriformes > Ictaluridae > Ictalurus > Ictalurus furcatus. Next base: position 18,732,957 of record NC_071279.1, read on the forward strand.
GCAGTTTGAATATCTGCAGGATGCTGTTGTATAAACTGATAAAAAACAGACACACGCCTGTCCTTAAAGCTGTGGCAGATGTACACTCTCGCGCGTACGTTTCAGTCGTTTTTAGACAAAACAGCGATCAAAAATCCCAAACTAATCCAGCGCACGGGTTACAGAAGATCTAATCCCCGAAGAGGACAAACAGAACGATTACGGTCAGCTGCAACAACGCGACCTCCGTAGTTTACACTAGCACATGAAGCACGTCCGGAAATCCGAATTTAAAAGCGTTGTTTACTCTCCCGACGTCTCAAACATTTCCTGTCTGTCCGTTTATCCCTCTTGTATTTTCAAAACCCTGGTTTTTTCCCCCAAAGCATTAATAGTGTTGGAAAGTGATCATTCGAGAATGTGAGATTATTTCACGCTGAGAATAATGATTTCACAGGAATGATTGATGTGGAGGTGACACCGTATATCTGAAGAAGGGATTTGGTGACGCACAAATGTTTAATCTCATCAGAATGTCCCAAAAAGCCTATCATGGTTACTGTAAGCTCTGATCCTGCAGGATAAAGAGTTTATTCATGGACATATTAATGAATTAAAGTCAGGTATATAAGACATGGACAAATTCTCACTGTGTGGATTTTAATTTAGTGAATTATGTGGACGAATAATAATGGATTCCGATTCAAGAACAATGTAATGTTAGTTATACATATATATATATATATATATAATGTATAAAACTGTATCTATCTATCTAAAAAGTATAAACTTCTTAGATAGACAGATAGATAGATAGATAGATATTTTTTTGTTGCTACATTCACTTCTGATGTGATACTGTGAAAAGTTTGTACACCCCAGTTAAATTCTATATAATTATCAGGTTCAGTCAAATGTTTCTTTATTTCTTCCTTTAGATTTGTATTTCCGCACCACGTCACCCCAAACCCCACAGATTTTCTCCACGTCGATCTCGCCGGCACGTTCACGCGCGGGAATGAAGCGACACAGGTGCAGATGGCACGGGGAAATCTGCCACGCTGAGATATTTTAAGGCTGTTTGTGGTCGACTCACTCTGCTGTAGCAGTTGGTGTTGTTCTAGTGGTTCATCTGAACAGAACTGAGAAGAAACAGACGGAGTCATCATAATAAAAATTTTTAAAAAGCAACAAAGAAAATGTGACGCCTCGGACACGTCGCTGTGTTCGTTATCATAAACACGTCTTTTATTAGAAGAAGTTTCTTAAATGAGTTACCTAGTTAGCTACATTAGTTTGTTGAATTGGCTAGCTATTTAAGTATTGCAAGTTAGCTTGTTAAATTAGCTAGCTAGGTACATTATGTAAAATGGTTTGCTAAATTATATATAGCAAATAAAGTATTGTGAATGAGTTTGTTAAATTTATTAGCTAGTTAAGTTTTGTAAATTAGTTCAAATTGTAGTTGTTTAAATAGTGAAGTTTTGTAAATTAGTTCAAATTGTAGTTGTTTAAAGGGTGAAGTTGTGCAAATTAGTTTTGCAAATTAGCTAGCTAGTTAAGTTTGGTAAATTAGTTCAAATTGTAGTTGTTTAAATAGTGAAGTTTTGTAAATTGGTTTGCCAGATTAGCTAGCTAGTTAAGTTTGGTAAATTAGTTTGAATTAGCTATGTTTAGATAAACAAAGAACTTTGTTAAATTAACAAGCTAATTAAGTTTTGCACAATTTTGCACATCAGTTTGATCAGTTAGCTAGGTAGTTTTTGTTGCTACATTCACTTCTGATGTGAAACTGAATCTCTGGCCTTTAAAATTCACCCTCACCTGCATACGGTGCTAATTTACCTTTAAGTTAACTTCAACAGGCAGAGCGCATTAACTGATTCTGAAGTGTACAGCAGAAGATCTCTGAAACGACACTGGTCCATTTCTGTTATAATAAATTATGAATTAGTTAGTTAGTTAGTTCTGTTTTTCACATTAGATTAGTTAAATTTGTACGTTACTAGCAGGTTTTGTTTTCTTTGCTAATCTGCCTTAGCTTTTATTCCAACAGGCTTATTAAATATTGTCTAACCAGCAAGCCAAATGGATAAAAGCCAAATGTTAGCGCAATATTTTCCTTACAGTCCCATCTGAAAGTATTGGAACAGCAAGGCCATTTTTATTGTTTTCGCTATACATTGAAGACATTTGGGTTTGAGATCAGAAGACAATAGGATCAGAATTTCAGATTTAATTTCCTCATATTTACATCTAGATGTGTTAAACAACAACAACAAAGAAACTTAGAACATGACACATTTTGTTTGAACCCAGAGCTTTTCCAAGTGATCAAAAATATTGGAACATGTGACTAACAGGTGTTTTTTGTTTCACAGGTGTGTCCTGTTAGACTGTTTAAAGAATTAACAGCTCTGAATGTTTGCTCTTGGTTTTAGCCTTCATTTTCACCTGTGAAGATGGCATTTTTGATAAAAAAGGATAAACCAATATGAAGATCAGTGAGCTGTCTATGGGAGAAAAGCAAGCTATTCTGAATCTGAGAAAAGTGGGAAAGTCAATCAGAGGCATTGCAGAAACATTGGGCATAGCCAATACGACAATTTGGAATGTCCTGAAAAAGAAAGAAACCGCTGGTGTACTGAGACACTGAACGGGTCGGCCAAGGAAAACAACAACAGCTGATGACAGAAACATTGTGAGAGCTGTGAAGAAAAACCAAAACACAACAGTCAGTGACATCACCAACAACCTCCACAGGGCAGGGTGAAGGTCTCACAATCCACCGTTCGAAGAAGACTTTGAGAGTCTTACCACACCACAAGATGCAGACCACTCATCAGCAGTAAGAATTGGAAAGCCAGGTTGGAATGTGCAAAGAAATACAGAGACAATCCACAAAAGTTCTGGAACCGAGATGAACCTCTACCAAAGTGAAAAGTCCAACGTGTGGAGAAAGAAAGGATCTGCTCATGATCCAGAACATACAAGCTGATCTGTGAAACATGGTGGAGGTAGTGTCACGGCTTGGGCTTGCACGGCTGCTTCTGGAACATTCTCACTAATCTTTATTGATGATGAACTCATGATGGAGCAGCAGAATGAATTCAGAAGTTTACAGGAACATTTTATCTGCAGATTTACGGGGAAATGCATCCGAATGAATCAGGAGGAACTTCATCATGCAGCAAGACGACGATCCAAAACACACTTCCACCTCAACACAGGACTTCATCAGGGGGAAAGTGGAAGGGTTTAGACTGGACAAGTCCATCAGCAGACCTTCACCCAACTGATCAGCATCTCACCTCCTGAAGAGGAGACTGAAGAGAGAAAGGCTCTCAAAGCTTTCAGGCTTGAAAGATGCCATATTCTAAGCTGTGTAACACATCTAGATATAAATATAAGGACATGAAAGCTGCAATTCTGATCTATTGTCTTATATCCATCCTTTGATCTTAAAAGAGATTTATACTTTTGTATGGGACTGTAAGTACAGTTCTTCTGTACTTCTCCTAAAAAAATAAGAATTGAGTAAAAATAAAACTATACAGCATCTCTAGATGTTTATTGTCAAAACGTCACTTGTTGCGTGTGTTCTTATATTCATTAAGCTTGCTTATTTTCCCGAGGTGTGCCAATAATTCTGGAAAAGCAGTGCTCTAGTGAGGCAGAAAGATGTGCTCTGTGTCTGTGTGATTAGAAATAATGGTATAAACACACTGCAGCTGTGAAGGTGAGTCTGTGATGCTGCTGTGAAGACCAGACGCCTCGCTGTGACGGTAAACAGATCCACCTCACATTAAACAGAGATAATAATGAGATCATAGTATATCCACACACACATGCACACACACACACACACACACATACACACGTACACACACACACGTACACACACACACACACATACACACACACACACACACACACACACACACATACACACACACACACACACACACACACACACACACACACACCGCACCCTCAGAAGATGTAATTAGGGATAATAGAGGAGCCGGAAGAGTGAAGATAAACACGGTGTGCTCTCAGAGCAGTTCACAGGAAAGAAAAAAAACGAGAATGTTAGCGATCAGCTGCTTAATGCTGTAACATATAATATATCATTTATCATTTACCCTCAGTGTCTTGAGTTTATCTTAACTACTACTGCTACTACTACTACTACTGCTACTACTACTGCTACTACTACTACTACTGCTACTTCTACTGCTACTGCTACTACTACTGCTACTACTACTACTACTGCTACTTCTACTGCTACTGCTACTACTACTGCTACTACTGCTACTACTACTGCTGCTACTATTACTACTGCTACTATTACTACTGCTACCGCTACTTCTACTGCTACTACTGCTACTACTACTGCTACTACTAATACTACTTCTACTGCTACTGCTACCACTACTACTACTTCTACTGCTACTGCTACTTCTACTGCTACTTCTACTGCTACTGCTACTTCTACTGCTACTGCTACTTCTACTGCTACTTCTACTGCTACTGCTACTTCTACTGCTACTACTGCTACTACTAATACTACTTCTACTGCTACTTCTACTGCTACTGCTACTTCTACTGCTACTGCTACTTCTACTGCTACTGCTACTTCTACTGCTACTTCTACTGCTACTGCTACTTCTACTGCTACTACTGCTACTACTAATACTACTTCTACTGCTACTGCTACCACTACTACTACTTCTACTGCTACTGCTACTTCTACTGCTACTTCTACTGCTACTGCTACTTCTACTGCTACTGCTACTTCTACTGCTACTGCTACTTCTACTGCTACTTCTACTGCTACTGCTACTTCTACTGCTACTACTGCTACTACTAATACTACTTCTACTGCTACTGCTACCACTACTACTACTTCTACTGCTACTGCTACTTCTACTGCTACTTCTACTGCTACTACTGCTACTACTACTGCTACTACTAATACTACTTCTACTGCTACTGCTACCACTACTACTACTTCTACTGCTACTGCTACTTCTACTGCTACTTCTACTGCTACTGCTACTTCTACTGCTACTTCTACTGCTACTACTACTACTACTACTACTGCTACTGCTACTTCTACTGCTACTTCTACTGCTACTACTACTACTACTACTGCTACTGCTACTGCTACTTCTACTGCTACTACTACTACTACTACTACTGCTACTGCTACTTCTACTGCTGCTACTACTGCTGCTACTATTACTACTGCTACTGCTACCACTACTACTACTTCTACTGCTACTGCTACTTCTACTGCTACTTCTACTGCTACTGCTACTTCTACTGCTACTTCTACTGCTACTACTACTACTACTACTGCTACTGCTACTGCTACTTCTACTGCTACTACTACTACTACTACTACTGCTACTGCTACTTCTACTGCTGCTACTACTGCTGCTACTATTACTACTGCTACTACTACTACTACTTCTACTTCTACTACTACTTCTACTTCTACTGCTACTTCTACTGCTACTGCTGCTACTACTACTACTACTACTACTACTACTGCTACTGCTACTTCTACTGCTACTGCTGCTACTACTACTACTACTGCTACCACTACTACTACTTCTACTTCTACTACTACTTCTACTTCTACTGCTACTGCTGCTACTACTACTACTACTACTACTACTGCTACTGCTACTTCTACTGCTACTGCTGCTACTACTACTACTACTGCTACCACTACTACTACTTCTACTGCTACTACTGCTACTGCTACTACTGCTACTACTACTGCTACTACTGCTGCTGCTAATAATAATAATAATAATAATAATAATAATAATAATAATAATTTATTTATTTATATGCACCTTTTAGGGTACCCAAGGGCACTGTAAAGTTACAAGAAGGAAAAAAGGTCACTTTTAGATATAATTTGCTTTGAATGATTTTTTTTCCCCCAATCATTATTAATGTTCTCACTTTAGATAAATACATTTTGAGTGTTTAGATTTTTATGGATTGTTATATAATAAGATTTTTCAGTGCAGCACCTATGGAGATGTTCAACCTTTAAGTCTAACATCCTACTGGGCTTCACACTTCCTTACAACAAGATACTATTATTATTATTATTATTATTATTATTATTATTATTATTATTATTTATTTTTTTTTCATTTTGTATGAAGGTGTTGAACTGTCTATGAAAAAAGTTAAAAGACGATAATTTTACAGAATTGTATAAAAAGCACATCATTATAATGAATAATGAAACACAACCAGCCGTAAAACAAATAAAAAGTATTAAACATGCATACTGACACATTTATGCAACACACAAATATTCATTCCCAGGTATTTCCTGCTGATGATCACACCGTCTGTCTGCAAGCATACTGATAGTTTAACTGGTTTAAAACAGGGAACCTGTGGGCTTACAAAGCAAAATGACTCAGATGGGATTAAAATGATCAGACGACCGCAGACTCGGTTACAAAACAGCCATGTTCTCAGGAGAGGAGGGAGAAAAACACCCCCATGTCTGATCCAGGTGTAAATAAAACCTAAGAGAAGTGCTGAAAATATTCAAAACAGCATCCTGTGTAAATGAATCTCATCCAAATAGGACTTCAGATCAAAATATAAACATACAAGAGCTTAACATTTAATTTTTTATTTTTTTTTTAAAAGAGAAACAGAAATATTTTACACCTTTGATGCTTTTATGAACAACTGCGCCATCCAGTGGACAATCAGAAAACAGCACAACATCAAATCCAAGAGCTCAGAGAGCAAAAACATGGGTTGTATCAGAATGTGTTCATGTTAAAAACATACACAAATGATGAAAATAAAGATCCTGCCTTCTTTCTGTATCCACTGGGGATATATCCACATTTACTATGACAGAGGTTGTGTCCAAATACATACATAAATAAATAACACCCATTTTAGTGTAAAAACAACGTTCAAAGTCCCTCTTTATGATTCATTTTATAATTAGTATTCATTTTTATGATTTAGTGTTACCCAAAAATCGAAATATTGAGCGCATTAGATAAATACGTACAATTATTTGTATTTATTGATTGGACTCGTTAGAGCATTTCTTTATTCTTGAGTATTTTAGCCAGGAGAACCCAAAGCACTTACACTGTGTTCAGTAAGGAAGATAAAACCACCCAGGTCTGATTATTTTCCCGCACGTCCTGGAGTGTTTTATTCCTCTCGCACTGCAGTCGTTCCCTCACCAGCCTCTCTCTCTTTTCTTTCTCCTGAAGTTGACATGAGGGGGAAAACCCCCCAAACATCTCATATTACCGAGAAACCTCAAAAAGAGTCAACTCGTCCGCCCTGAAGTACGAAGCGCTGGCACCGGAGACTCCTTCCGTACGTGTTACGTAGACACTTCCTGACGGAAAACTTCGCCGTATCAGCGATTCATTACATTTTAAACTCTGCTCATCGCCGTACATAAATGATGTCCATTTTTAACGCTCATGAAACGTGAACACTTTAAACCCGATGATAAGGACACGTCTAAAGGCGACGTCGTCCTTCTGGTTTTTTTCCTCTTCGTACTTCACATTTTCCTTTTTAACGCTTCCGGATCTTTTGGAAAGTTCTGGAATGTGTTCCCGTGAGTCCCACACTTCTCCAGGCCTGCGCGCATGTACTACAGTGAATAAACACGTTTATTTAACACGTTCGACACAAGGGTCTGGAATGAGCACTTTCAGGTCCGGTTTTTGTACAGAAAGGCAGCTTAAGTTCCTCCTTCGGATCTCTTACATAACGTGTTCCTCGAGACGATGAAAAAATAAGATTCTCTATGAACTGTTTTTATTGACGGAATGTTTCATATGCAGCTCCTCAAAGACCTGAGTAACAATGTCATTTTGTAAAATGTGAAAGAATCAGTTTTCAATTATACTCGGGTATGAAATCATACTTCTGATAAACAGAGTCATAAAAAAAAAATTAGCTGTGCATGTAACCACGTCCGGAGATCACCGACGTTCCACAGCTCTAGGAGCTCATCAGTTAGCTGTAAAGGTTGTTGTTGTGTTTTTTTTTTCTTTTCCTAAACAAAACTAGTTATCTAATATTATGGATTTTTTTTTTCTCACTATCCAGATCACTTTCTGTGGATTTGATTTATGATTTGAGATCTATAACGAATTCAGAGAAGGCTCTGATGCTCACACACAAGTTCGTGTTAACACACCTAGCACTTTTCGACTGTATAGTACACAGTTATAAAGAGAAACGGTCATGTGACTCTGGCTCGCTCATTAGGGAGAAATTTATAAACGTAACATGTATATCCGGATTTCTGTCAAAGTTTTTTTTTATGACAACGTTAAGAGGAAAATTCTCAACAAATGCAGGGTTGATAATATATAAATGTTTGTTGCTTTTTTTCCCTCTTATACCACAACAACTTCACAATTTATTATTTATTAATTAAAGTAAGTTTACATGTATTCGTTAATGCTAAGGAACTTCAGCACCTTCTGACCAATCAGAGTGCAGATTTCAGCAGCGCTGTGGTGGTGTAAGGAATTTATAATCACCTCGACTTGAGCTCAAATCAAGAATTTTGATGAAGATAGTATTTATTTATAGTATTTTACAGAATAAAAATCATATTCAAAGCCCAGCTTATACATAGGATACATTTTATTTTTAAAAGAAAAAAAAAAACAAAATCAATGTACTTTTAAAAGGCACCGAATTCATAACAATGAAATTTAAACACAGTTGAATTTGAAACATTGAAATTTGTAAACAAATATTGATTTATTTAACTGCAGTCCAGACTCGATCACCTTTCTCGACCTCGGTGGAGTTTGGATGATTCAATTGTATATATATATATTTTTTTGTTTGTAATGAACTTAATCTTAACAGGTTTTTTTTTTTGTGATATTTTAAAATGATAAAAATGTATCATTTAATTTAATACATTTAATAGTTGATTCAGAATTTGCAGGAAAAAAATGATATAAAAGGGTTCTTTTTAAAAAAAACAAAACAAAAAAACATTAATTATAAAACGTGAATCTCTGAACACTGACGCAAAACTTCTTTGAATTTCAGTCAGGTTAATTTAAAATAAATAAAGTAAAAACAAAACAAAAACCGACAGTAGGTAATATTTAATGACGACAGCACGCACAATGTATTTTGATTGAAGAAATTCTTTTTATAATAAGCTTGACTTGCATAGTTTATACATCAAATCCCAGATTAAGTGTAAGACAAATGAGATTGGTGAAAAATAAACCAAACTAGCTAGATGAATCAGTTCAAGAGTGTTTTAAGACTGTATTAAATGCGACATTTTAGTGTTCTTTTGTTTTTGTAGGAAAAGAAAAAAAAAAAAAAAAAAAAAAAAAAAGGACTTATACAGTATACCTTAATGCTAAACAGCCTTTGAGTCAAGGCTTAGAGAATATGGTCTATAAAGAGGTACACCTGAAAAGATTTGAAAAGATGTACTATCAGTCAAAATATTCATAATAATAACAACAACAATAATAATAAAAAGGAACAGAAAATGGAAAAAAAAAAAAACCCCAAACAAAACAACCCCACAGCACCAAAAAAAAAGAGTCCTGCTAAAGCTGGTTTTAAACCGTACGATTTCAGCAGCGTGACGAGATTATACATTTTCGCGCTGTACGAGACCCCAATAAACTCTCATCCGAATTCTAGAACAGACAGATAACGGGTGTTCTCCACGTCTGGTGGTGCGATGAAGATCCTCTAACGCTTGATGTACCGTTAAAGAAAACGATTACGTTCCGCTTATGTCGTCAGTCAGAGTCGCTGGTGTAGAATACGGACTCGCATAAACACAAATAGCTTGAGGTATGAATGAAGATGAACGTACCCGTCTACATCGGCGGCTTCTTACGTGGTCCTCCAATTGGTGGATTTTAAACAAATGTCCTAGCAGCGATTGACAGAACGCTGACGTTGGTCGTGATGGCACTAAATCCTCACGTTAGGAACTTTTTATGATAGACGTAACAACGAAGAGCTGAGCGAAAATCGTACAGTGTAAAGCTGGCTTAATACTTAACTTCTGTAAGTCAAGCAGGAAAATTGATCATCAAATGAAAATGGACCGGTTTACCAGTCAATCTTGTGTAGAATATTGAAACTGGTGAGTCGTTAAATGTTACACGTAGAGTAAAATGAAATGAGATTTAACAAATAAAGTGTGCCTACAGCTCGAGGCACTGAATTCAACAACACCTGGATTATGCATACCATTAAAAAGTGCAGCTTTATAGGTTATTTGGTGTCTAAGTGCATAGATTTCTCACATTTATCACAAGTAATGGCTTATTTAAAAAGGAAGAAAAAAAACAACAACAACAACAACAACAACAACAACAACAACAATGAATCACATGATACCCTCTTCCCCTTTTACTGCCTCTTGGTGTGCTTTAGGTTGTAGTGGCTTCGCATGTCTTTGCGAAGACGAAACTTCTCCCCACACACGCCGCAGATGTACAGGTGAACGTCCATGTGCTTCTCCAAGTGCTCGCTGCTGGGAAAGATCTGGAAGCACACCTGGCAGATGGTCTCTCCGGCCGACAGGTGGGAAATCATGTGGCGCACGTGGTCGTGCTTCAGGAAGGTGCCTTGATCGCACACGGGGCACACGTAGCGTGCCATCCCCTTGTGCATGTCGGTGTGCAGCCGAAGCTGGCGCTCGCGTAGAAACCGCTTTCCGCAGGTCTGGCAGATGAACTGTTTTTCCTTGGTGTGCACGGTGTAGTGCTCCCGCAGGTGGCAGCGCTGGTAGAACCCTTTGCCGCAGATGGCGCAGAAGTGCTTGCGCCGGTGGTCCGGCTCGTCTTCCATCGTGGCAGGACGGAAGGAGTCCTGCTCAGGACAGGCCAACGTGTGCTCCACGGCCAGGCTTTCAGTCTCGAAGATCAAGCCACAAAGAGGACAACGGAAGCCCAAGTCTGCACCTTCGATCAAGCCTTCCTCCATGGCCTGTGCGTCTTCCGGTAAAGGGCTCTCTTCACCCGGGGAATCGGTTTCAGTGCACTGAGGTTCCCCGCAGCGCTCGGCATGTTCCTGCAGCTGCCTGCCTTTAATCAGAACCTGACCACACCTTCCACAGGCACATATGTGTCCCATGTGGCTGGAGATGTAATGAGCAGATTGATCCTCCTCGGTTAGCAAGGCCCCACACAGCTCGCACGGAGTGCAATCTCCATCCTGCTTCTCCTCTTTAACCCGGCAAACCTTTGCTTCCGGACCCTTACTGTGGCCTTCCAGTGCACCATCATCTATGGCAGAAACTCCTGCTTCTTCCTCGCTGTCAAATCTCATGTTATCTTCGACATTGGTTCTGAACGTTCTTCGGCGTACTTTGCAGCTCCCCACGCTGTGGTTGCTGACCTGGACCACGTTCATGTTTTCCATCTCAGTATCCGAGTCTTCTTCCTGCTCTACTTTGATCTTTATGTTGGACGCGGAATCGTTGTCCATCCCAGTGGCAATGGATCTGATGACAGATTCGGTGTCAGACTTGTGGTCGGGCCAGTCTTCCTCACCTTTACAAACCGCTCTCTGGTCTCCGGTTCCTTCAGAAGCCGAGCTTTCACCTTTGCTGGAGTCGCTGTCGGTCGCTTTGCTGACCTTTGGGGTTTGGTATGCCTTGCGGTTTGTGCATGTGAGGATGTGTTCGATGAGAAGCTTCTCACAGCTGAAGACAAACCCACAGTCGTCGCACGTGTAAGTGCGTCCAAACCGGGGACGCTCTTTCAAGGTGGCGCTTCGGCCCGAGGTCCTCTTTCTTAGATCACACGGTTGCTCTGCAAGATTCTCAGAGTGTACTGGAGGAAGCGGAAGAACCACATCCTCAACGGGCCTTACAGTAGATATGTTAATGTTTTGCTGAGTAGCTGGGTTTGAAATTTTAGACACATGGTCACTTTTAGCAGGACTTGGCCTCTGATGCTCAAACATGCGAACGCCAAACATCATCTTCCCTCCTACCACGCTGGAGGAAGAAGAGGAGCTGGATGACGACGAGGAAGCTGAAGAAGAGGGAGTAAGATTCGATGCACGGATGTCTCGGAGATCCTCCAGCGAGTCAGGGATGTAGTACATCTGCAGATAAGCCATAGACGACTTCAGTTCTTCGAACTCATAATGTCCCACCACGATGCGGCCGAGGTACATGAGCTGCAGGATGAGGTCGAAGCACTCTGCGCTGATCTGCATGTTGCTGAGATCAAGGCGCGCCGTGCCCTGCTGGTCTCGGATGAACATCATCCTGAAGTAGGAGCTGCAGGCTGCCAGCACAGCCTTGTGGGCCCTGAAGTAAATGTCGCCGATGGCGATGCAGCAGTCGCATAGGAAGCCCCATTCCCGCTGGTTGTTGAGCTGCTGCAGGACATGATCACTGTGGCTTGGTCTTGCCATCACCCTGTAAAGGACTGGGAAAGAACAACAACAGCTTAAGCAGAATTCAAAAGCTTATTCAGCCATACTCAGCATAGGAACAGATCACAGATTGCTTCAGGGAGATTTCCAGCAGTAAACAGGAAGCAAAACTGCTTGGAATAAGTATTTAATAATGAAAGTTCTCAGCTGCTAAAGTTCTCAAGACCAATTTAGGAAGAAAATGGGGGTTAAATTTAAAAAGTGTTTGATTTAATCCCTTTCTAATATCATTATTATTACCCCTTAATTATAAAGCATCAGATCTGCCACTCTGTCGTAGGCCTATTTAAACTTCTGGGTCAAAATCTTTTGGCAGGATTTCAAAAGAGCCGGAGTCACAGATACTTTTTCATTGCGAGCCAGAGCAAATCCCTCGCTTGTCAAGAGACTGCTGCGGTAATTAAGGAATTTAATATTGTGAGACATTATAAAAGGGCATATAAGAGAGCAGAAAAACTGAAGCAGCTGGAGGCTATCCCGGCAGAAGCAACTTTTAATCAGAGCAAACACGGCACAGAACAGGGTGTCCCATACTACAGGGTGTCCCATACACAGGGGAAAGGAACACTTTTTACAAAAATGTCTTTCAAAATGCTTCATATATATATATATATATATATATATATATATATATATATATATATATATATATATATATATTCAGACAGCCTTTAAGAACGCCTTTGACAAAAGATGAACGTATTGAAATCATTCTCAGGGCCGGTTCTGGACACTGTCGCAAGGTCCCGATGGACCTTAACAGGAAACATGGCGAGCACATCACACACCACACTGTCGCCAAACTTATTAACAAATACAAAAAGACTGGAAGTGTTGTGGACTGACCGAGGAGACGTGGACGTCCACGAACACCCGCTGACGAAGGCACGACCGGCGTGGTGCTGGTAAACATAGTCCCCTATATATGGAGACTTTTGGGACACCCTGTAGTGCTAATACATGGCAATGCCAACCAAGAACCATGGAACACCTTTCATTGTTAAAAATAACAATTTCCTTTATGATTGTGTGTTAGTTTGTCCAATAACTTTTTGGTCCATTAAAAGTTCTGTAATTCCTACACCGGTCACCTGATTTGGATGTAAATACTCTTAAATTAAAGCTGAAAGAATTTTTTTGCAGAATTCATAAATAATATTTGTTGACCAGCCCTCGAGTATTTTAACAGGGTCTAATCTGACCCCCTTTGAAAAAAAGTTTGGGCACCCCTTATTTACTGTGATAGCAGAAAGCAAGGACACCAATCAAGAGCATGTGATAGGGAGCACGGGGCGGGGCTTCCAGGTGATGTCAGATAATATCAGAGAGTGCAAAACACCTAGTCAAATCATTACAGATTCACATGTTGGTATTGCTGAAGAGAAAAAGACGGCTCTTTGGTGAATTTTTGAGTAACAGTTCATAGCAGCGTAATGGAGCTCTTACGCAAAATGCTCAAGGTAAGTAAAGTTGGCAACGTCACTAGACACTATCAGTGTAACATAATGTAGAGATGATTAAACTGTTATTTCACATGAGCCTAAATAATGCTGTGATATAAAATGGAATATCTGCTCATCTCTGGTCCCTCTCCACTGAGACCAGGCCTGCTGGACCAGACGGGCTAGCCTTCGCTCCCACACGTAGCAATGAGTCTTGGGCGCCCGTGACACTGTCACCGGTTCATCGGTTGTCCTTCCTTGGAGCACTTTTGGTAGGTTCTAACCACTGCATACCAGGAACACCACACAAGACCTGACTTTTTTGGACATGCTCTGACCCAGTCGTCTAGCCATCACAATTTGGCCCTTGTCAAAGTCACTCGGATCCTTACACTTGCCCATTTTTCCTTCTTCCAACACGTCGACTTCACAACCTGACTGGTCACTTACTGACTAATAAATATATCCCACCCCTCGAGAGGTGCCGCTGTAATGAGATAATCAATGTTATTCACGTCTCCTGCCAGTGGTTTTAATGTTGTGGCTGATCTAGTGTATCTGTATGATGTGTCTAGCGATTCTTGTTCTAAATTGGTGTTTGGTGCTGTTTTACATTATTCCTGTAAGAATGACTGATTGTGTGTCGTTATGACATCATCGGGAGACATTATTGCTAGTGCAACTACAATGGTATTAAATGGGAGGAAAAAAATCTAAACAACCAACAATCTCAAACATAAGTGATTATAAATAAATATATATTTATATATATATATATATATATATATATATATATATATATATATATATATTTATATATATATATATATATCTTTCGCAACGTTTTTCAACATCAAATTAGTGTGAAATCCAACGTCACCAGCAGTGAAGACGCGTTATATGACAGAGTTGCGGCGAATTACGACCGAGATATCAGATCTGCTATTTAGCGATCTACGAGATGACTAGCGCGATGGTGTTGGTGTTGGTATTATTGTGAAAGTTGAAGCTCTGGAAGATGCTCTGTTTCAGCAGAGAGTACAAAAGAGGTGGTGAGACAGCTATACAGACTGAAGTACTAAAGCGCCGCTGCATCGCTCTCTTTAGGTAGAGATGAATTGAAGACTAACACCACATTCTACTCTAACCTGGAAGTGATAAAATCCCGACACGGAATCACGTCGTTTCCGAGCTACGCTGCAGGGCATTGTGGGTAATGGAGGAAACCATTCACCTTTAAAAAGTTAAAGTGAAAATGAGCCAAGATGTCCACGAAACAATAACGTCCACTTAAAATTTCATTCAAAAAATAAATCTTAACGTAAATCGCTAATGAAACTGAACGTTCGTTACAAAGATTAACATGCAAGATCTGTTTTTACCTTTTCTTTAAGTGAAACCTCGTTGCTGTTGAAGCCAGAAATGCAAATGATCCCTATGAGAAAGAGACTGAATATGGTTTCAGCACTTTGCACGTGGTAGAGGTTACATCCGAAACCACATATGTGACATAGCCTGGAGTAATGTATGTTGTTGTGTGAATTTTAAGCACTTCTTAGAGCAACAGTATGCAGTTTAGGAGATTATATATACATATATATAATCATATTATACTGATATGAACTGTTAAAACAATAACACTTAAAAGGAAAAAAGGTAGACATTTTGTTTTCATGGTTTTTGTAGTTACTGTATGAACTGCAGTGCACGCGCGTACTTTCCCTTTGTTTTGCTGGTGCTGAGCGCGTAAGTCCCGCCCCTCCCGAGCTCTGATTGGCCGCTTTCCTGTGAACAGTCTCGTGCGGGCGTCGAGGCTGTCAATCACACCGCACCAAAAGTAAAACACAAACTATTCGCGTTTCAGCCGCTAAATTCTCCAAATCCGCTCGCGCCTGCGACGTAATAACGCGTTTAACCGGCGGCACACGGTCACAAAAACCATAAAAAGAGTGCGGGAGAAAGCGAACACTCGAGCTGTGACGTGAGGTTTTCGTCGAAGGTTGTGTCCCGCACGAGCTTCCCGCACGTACGCAGAGATCCTTTCTGATTAGCAAAGCTAGCAGCGATTAGCGTAAACACAACCCAGTGGAAAGATACTCACCGACGGTAACGGACGCGAACAGGAACTCAAAGTAGAAAACGAAAACGTGTTGTTGTTGTTTTTTGTTGTAAAGTTGAGGAGGAGAGCTGAGCAGGACTCGGAGCCCCTGGTGTTCGCGGCGGCAGCAGCAGGGATGAAAAGACTTCCGCACAGCCGCGCTCGCGAGTCGGATCACCGCACTGAGAGGCTGCCTGCGCGAGATCCGGCCTCGCTCACGCAAATGCAACCCGCCCTAAATCTAAATCCGGCCCCGCTCACGCAAATGCGCTGCAGCCCGCCCTACCGCGGCCATGCATGCAGAGACAACTGCAGTGACCATGCAACCATACATGAACATGAAAATACATGCACGCCCGCGAGAGAGAAGCGCATGAGACGCCTTCTCCAGCACACTCCTTTCACACAGTTTCATCGTGCTAGAGCCAAAGTGCACGCTTTAGACGCACATTTCAGGCGCACACTAAACGTATGCATGCTTCAAAATGAACTAATAAAGTTTGTCGTTTCCCAGACTTGTTCTGTGTCCTTGCTTTTGAACCTCGTGAAAGGTTAAAACACGTGGAAGGCTGCATTAGAGCATTCACAAGGGAAGGCACTGCAGGTAGAGAAGCATGCCTCGTGGATGTTGGTGTTGCAAGAAGACAATAGTGACCTAACCTCAAATAAACCCTGCTGGAAAAAAACAATAGAAACTCTCATATCAGTACACACAGGAGGTTTTGTGGTTTCAGGGTTTGTGATGCACTTAGCAGTTTTTTTGTGCTTTTTTTGTTGTTGTTGTTGCAGAAATCTACTTGAATTGGCGAAATTGCAAGTGCACGGAATTGTTTAGGTGCACTCATATTCGGGGGCTTGACGAGTCTCGTCTGAATATTGCGGAGTTTGCTTGATTTTGCGAGATTGAAAATAGCGAAATCCTGGAGGGACTGATAGAATTTGTAATGGTTTTACTGGTTATAATGGGAATTGTACTGGTTTTAATGGAAACTCATGGTCCCTGTGGGTCTCTAGTGGTTATTTGTTGCCTTCTATTGGTGGCATGTTATGTCTAGTGGATACCATTACGGATCAATTATGGTAACGGTTGAAATGGTTAGCTGATGGTCAGTAATGGTATTTGTCGTGGAAACCAATTTGAATTTCTGCGATGGTTTCTGTCGCTTTTTTCAGCAGGGAAGCGAAGTGGAGAGTCTTCACTGTGGAGTGAATTTTTAGAGTAACTTCATAACAGGCAGTTGAGAGCTGACATGACTTGAACTTGAACAAACTAACTATACCGTCCTGTCTATAGATGTGCACCAGTTTTCAACAAAAGACCAGAACGAAGTAGTCTGGTCTGAAAGCCAGCGCTGCTAGCACAGGAACTAAGAACGGAGCAGAAATCAAACAGTGCAATTCCTTTATCTGATCAAACTGAACGTCTGTGATTTAACACCACCTCCACCTCCTCACTCATTTCTAAAGAAAATACGACACTCTGTGAGCTTTCAGATGCACACATTTTTTTTTTATCACTGATGTCGGACATTACAATTTTATAAGTAGTTGGTGAACATGAACAACGCAGCTAGTTTGGTTAACAGTGTAGATGACCCTGGATAATGTAGAGAAAGGAGGGACAACTAAAACGATGCCAGTGTTCACTTTGATAACTTGCTTGTGTCGGATACAGTAGGTGTGTTTCCTGGCAGCGTTTGGTGCAGTTGCCATTTTTAACCACTAGGTGCAGTAAAAAGTACGTGAAGCTAAATGGGGCAGTGAGCACTCTGCCCCATAACATGTTTTCTTGTAATAATGACGTTTTTTCTTATAAGAACACCGTCAAGTAATAGCGACATGTTTTCTTGAAATAATGACGTTTTCTTATAATAACATGTTGTCAAGCAATAATGTTTTCTTTAATCACAACATGTTTTCTTGTAATAATGTCAAGTAATAACGCCATGTTTTCTTTAATAACATGTCAAGTATGAATGATGTTTTCTTGAAATAATGACGTTTTATTATAATAACGACATGTTTTCTGGTAATAACAACATGTCAAGTAATAACGACATGTAGTATAGCAAGATATATAGCAAAAGAAACGTATTCTAAAGTTATACTTTTTATCCAAACGTGTTATGAATATTCATAGTTGTTGCTGTTGGTGTGTTTTGTTTGTTTGTTTGTTTGTTTGTTTGTTTTGCAAAACTTATCTTTAATCCACATCCATTTCCTAGCAATCATTCTGAAAATTCACACGTTAACGTTGAACTCGTTCTGAATATTTACACTTTTTTTTTTTCCCCAGGTCTGTAAAGTGCCATTTTAAATGCCATATCTCATGCAGACTCTGTGCATGTATAAACTGTATATGATGTACGCATAACCTCGTCTCAGCCTATGAAATCGTGAACTGTTCACAAACCCTTCCTCACAAAACCTTCAGAAATGCGTTTCATTTTATTTATTTATTTATTTATATTTTTTTGCTAAGCATTTCGTATGGGCACGTTACGGTCACGTGACCAACACGTCAGTCGCTCAGGAAGGACCGTCAAGAGAATATATATTTTATTTTTCTCCCCCTTGCAGGAACATAACCCGAGAAACCCGAGCAGATTGCGCGGTGAGAGGCGGTAAGGACGCCTTTTCTTTACTCCCGGGAACGTTTTCGCGCACGTGCATGCTTCATTTGCGGAAATGCATGAAAAAGGAGCTCGGGGTTTTGTCATTCATTGCTGCAGACAGAGCCGTGAATGAAAACGAATGCAGTGCTGCCTTCAACACATGCATCAACTGCTTTCTCTTCATGCATTGCTTCATTATTTGGTGCACGTATTTCACGTTACGTGCTCGCGCTATTTCCAAGTGTTGTTATGCAACGTTGATCCCCCCCCCATTCCCCCCCTCTCCTGTATTAAACACTTCATCACGTCAAACAATAAATGCGTGTGTGAAGCAGGATTTCAAGGTGCTGTCCTTCAAACACACACAAAACAACGAGTGAGTTGTGAATGCAGGAGAAATAAAGGCTGTTTTTAGTATTATTATTGTTGTTATTTGTGCATCTGTTAATAGATGGAACTGATGGAACTGAGCTCGACTGTATGCACCATGACGGTTGGTACACTCCCATCCAGATGTAAACATCTGGGCTATGTAGGTTTTCCCAAAAATGTGCAAATTAATAAAATAAAATAATAATATTCACCAACAGAGGTCGCCTAGTGTGCTTTCATCTTAAATCTACATGATTGTAGTATAATAATAATAATAATAATAATAATAATAATAATAATAATAATAATTCAACCTGTTTCCTCCGGGTTCCCTGGTTTCCTCCCAACTCCCAGTATCAGGCCAGTATATGGGTTGGCTGCAGTGAATTACCACTATCTGTTCATGAGTGTGTGGATGTGTGTGTGCATGGTGTGTTGCAATACACTGGGGCATTAGGATGGGGCATCATGGGGAGTGTATTTCCGCTTCACGGAAAAGTCACGGAATTCCCTGTCCAGGATAAAGCAACCCAAATGACATTCTGTTCAGATATCAGTCACCACGTTGAGTCACGACACTACATCTAACTACCTAGTTACAGAACAGGAGCGACACTTTGCTTTTATTTGTTGTTGTTGTTGTATTTTAATATTTTCTCACACTCAACATTGTCTCTTTCGCTATAAAAGTATCGGCACACCCGGTTTCGTTTGGGGTCGCTCACTGCCGTTACTGCCAACAACTCATGTTGTCTCATGCTCACCCTGTGAGGTAGACAAGCGACAAAGGCGTGTTAGATATTATAGATGACTTTTCATGTCAAAGAAAATCCGTTTGCACACTTCAGAAACTAACTTGAGTACTAAGTAATTCGGCGGTTAGAAAATAATGACATGATCAGTTGATCATGTCCGTGATTAGTCACCTCTAATAATCTCCACTTTCAAGGTTGATGTTATGAAACGGGAAACTGGTGGCAACAGCTATATTTTGTGTCCTTGATTCTGTGTGTGTGTGTGTGTGTGTGTTAGGTTTAGAGGGGGCATCATGGACGTGTCCGGCCACAGCCTTTTCCTCCTGCAGCAGCTCAATGTCCAAAGGGAGTTTGGTTTCCTGTGTGACTGCACGGTTGCCATTGGAAACGTGTACTTCAAGGCCCATCGAGCAGTGCTGGCTGCCTTTTCCAACTACTTCAAGATGATCTTCATCCATCAGTCCAGGTTAACCAACTTTCATGTTTAAAAAAAGTAAAAACAAAAAAAAAAATCGTCTAATATATTGGATAAAAAAATATGAATAATATTATTTATTACTACAGTGCTGATGAATCCTAGATTCTGATTGCTCAGAAGGTGTGGATTAAACTTCTACAACAGAAGCTCTGACAGTAGCGCAGCTGTAAATCACGGGTTTATACTAATGCGCTCGTTCTGATACGTTATCGTTTCTATAGTAACGGCTCGTTCGTAGGAACGTGTACAGAGGACGCTCCACGTGAATGATTGAAAAAAATCGTCGATAATTCTCAGTTGTGGACTTGGGCCATGATATACTTCATTTGCCTTGAAGATAAATAGCTATTTAAGTATGCACTATACAGCTGGAAATGTCCGTTAGACTCGCTAAATGCATCCTCCACTTGTTTCCCTATGTTTAGCGAGTGTATTAAGATCCAGCCCACCGACATCCAGCCAGACGTCTTCAGCTACCTGTTGCACATCATGTACACAGGCAACGGCCCCAAGCAGCCTGTGGATCAGGGTCGGTTACAGGACGGGATCAAGTTCCTCCACGCGTACCAGCTGTGCCACAAAGCAACTGACGGTGGATCTGACGCCTCCTCAGACCCCATCCGCATATCCAACCTGTACGGCATCCAGATCTCTTCCCAGCTCGGCACTAAAGAGTCGCCGGGCATGAAGGCTAGCGGGGCACGGGAACCTGAAGACAGGCGAGGTGGCTCGCGTAGCCGTCCGCTGCCAGCGTTATCAGGGATCGAAGGGCACACGTCGGAGCACCAGTCCCTCAGTCTGCGCGCCATCACCTCAGGGGACGAGTGTGACATCTTGTCACGGATCAAGCAGGAAGAGGAGGAGCCGGATGAGGGTGAGGAACCACGAGCGCCTGCGTCCCTGCCTTCGACCCAAGGGAGCCCGTGCCAAGCTGGTGGTTTTAAGGATGGCCCTCTGGCGCTGCTGTGTCCTCAATGTGGAGAACGATGCCTCTCTCCTGAGGGACTACAGGAACATCTTTTCACCCACGCGGCATGCGCCCTCATGGAAGGACCTTCCGAAGACAGCAGGGGGGACATTAAAGGACCAATGGAAGAGCGACAGTGCCACGCACTAGCAGACGAGTTGGCGTCAGAGATAAGGCGAGGTGCGGCAGGCACAGGAAGTCCACCTGCGGGCTTTACACGTAAAAGAAAGATGGCATGCGCAGTCTGCAACTTGCGCTTTTCACAGAAGAGCCAGCTGCAGGAGCACATGTTCGCCCATGTGGGCAAGCCACTGCGGCAACATCGTTATGGGCGCTTCGGTGAACCGCTGATCCATCCCAGCGAGGGAACGTCAGAAATCGACGAAGTTGCCCAGGATAATGGCAGCTCGTGCTACTCGCTGGACTCAGAAGTCTCTCATGAGAGCGTAGATGCCGTGGCGGTGGAATGACGCCTTCCCCTAACATAACGGACATGTTCCCTGCATTCCATTGCATTTTTAACACACCCTTGTAAATTTCCACTCCCGACTTAAATAAGTAACAACTACATTCCACTATGGAGCGACATCGACTTGATAATTAGTCATTTAGCTAGCTAGCATGCTAATTACTGAGCTTGCTTGTTACCTAGACGGTAGATTGATTTGTACATAGGAACTTAATATTTTTAAATTGTCTGCTTTACTGCTATTTATATTCATTAACAACTTCATCCACCATCCAGCTAAAATCAAAATCTTCAACTGCAAAGTTTGACAGGATTCTTGTTCATAATCTTCACTGCTATCTTCAGCTAGCTAGCACACACATGACAGGATTTTTTAAATCAGATTTTTATTGCTAAATGTTTATACTGTAAGTGATAGCCGACTAGCTAATATGAGGTGACCTGCTAAAGTTTCTGACAGGATTTTTAAAAATAATATTCATAATCTCTACTGCTAACTCTCGCCGGCTAGCTAAAATGAGATGACAGGATTTCTTACAGAATCTTTTTATTTATTTATTTATTTTTCAAGTGCATTTAAAAATGTTAAACAATTTCCACTGTTAATGCTAGCTAACACGGTGATAGTATTGTCATAATCTCCACCTTCATCTAGCTAGCTAATGACCTGATAGAATCGCTGAGAGGATTTCTAAATATAATATTCATAATCTTCACTGTTAATGCTAGTCATCTAGATAAGATGAGCTAACCTGACAGGATTTCGTACAGTATCTTTAAGTGATATCCATTATCTTTATTGCTAACACAGTAGCAAGTAGCTAACATTTAAAAAAAAAAAAAAAAAAAAAGGTTAATAGATGTTTATATTTTCCACTGGTAATGAAAGACAGCTAGTTAGAGCTAACCTGACATGATTTCTGACAGGATTGTTCAAACAAATCACGTACATGAACACTAATAATCTCCACAATTAATGCTAGGCTAGTTTAGCTAACATGCTAAACTGACAGGATTTCACATTTCCTTCACTCCTAACATTATATTCATAATGTTCACTACTAATGCTAGCAAATTAGCCACCATGAGCTAACCTGACTGAGTAGCTGACACCATATGAACTGACTAAAAAGATGAATAAACATTCATAATCTTCACAGGATCCACACAGGATGTGTGAGAAAATGTTTATGAGTGCTATTATAAAAGTATTCCTGTTTAGAAACTGCCCCAGAATACAACATAACACAAGGAATACCACATTAAATACTCGCATTATGAGGAAATTCTCCGTTTAAGGGATTAAGGGAAAAAGTGTGAAGTTGACAGGGGTGTGTTTAAAACGTTCCTGTAATGCAGGAGGATGGAAAATGTTTGACCTCAGACTTCATGTCCTGTGTTATCTTTTATAAGGTCCATCAGTGTGTTTATGTTCTCTTGTGTTGATGGGTTTAGTGTTGGTGTGTATTTTACATCGTGGTTTGTAGATTAAACTGATCGGCGCTGGGCTCAGACCTGCCAACCTTTACACATTTTATCAGAGTACGCTGCTATGGGTTACTACTCCAAAAGAGCAGTCTTCGGTTGTTTTTTTTTTCTAGGAAAAATGGACATAAGAATCTTGAATGACTCACAGTTGCGTAGGTGTTTCGAACTCTCCCGAAGCCCCCCCCCATTCCCTCGTCTTACATTTTAGCCGCTGCTCTCGATCCTGTCTCGATTTTCCTACTTGAAATGTGTGGTGATGCGGCGTCCTTGCTTTCCGTCACGGTAAATCCAGAACGTTTTCAGCTCACGAATGCGAAAGAAAACGTATCGACCAGTCCCTCAAGGATTTCGCGATCGCAGAAATGAAGCAAAATCAAGCAAACTCCGCGATATTCGGAGGAGCTCGCAATTTTTCAAAATTTCAGATTTGGGCCGAGACGCATCACGTGGCGTCGTCGCATTCACATGCGTGCAGCTAAAAGGTCTCATTTACCAACAAACATCACTGTGAAAGACTATTTCGTGCGATCGCAGTTTCGCCAAATCAGGTAGTTTTCAGCCAAAAAAAAAAAAAGCACAAAAAAACTCCGCAATTTGCGTCGCAAATTGAAAAAATAAATAAATAAAAAAGCCGCAGCGAAATCGAGCGTTTTCAATCGCAATAAAGCTCTGACAAATCCTGTACGATCTGTTTGATGTACGTTCAACTTAGCTAACATTAGACAAGTACATAGTTAACGTCAGTTAGCTATATTTAGTAGGGGTGCACCAACATTTTGTCTGAAAATTGCTCAAAAACAGCACTTTGAAATTTCAAAATTATTAGTAAGATAAATCTGACATATGTGACTGAAAAATAAAGATTAAATAGGTCTACAACCACGTGTCAGATCGAACACTTTTTCACAAATCGAAGTGACTTTTTAAGCGATAGCTAAACAGACTCTGCTGTGTCATTTTTGGACTATTTTTGCGCCTCCTTCTCTGAGATGTGTTATTCCTCTTCGGGGGTTGCCAGATCTGATGGTCTGAAGAGCCAGGTGTTGGTTTTCTTCAGCGGATTGACGCAACTAACCCGGCACAGCAAAGCACTAATGATGGATTAAAAACACACCTCTCTGTCGTAGTAACGAAATAAACGGAACGTCTTTGTATTACCGTGGAGCAGTGAGGGACATACTGAACGATCAGATGGAATGTAGGCATCGTAACTAAACCTTATTGCGTAATAATTCAGAAAAACAAACAAACAAACAAACATGGGATTACGGTACAGTCGAATTCAGTGCCTTAGACATATTTGCAATTTTGAAACTAAAAGCGTTTAATGTGTTGCGTCACTAACAATTATTGATGGAAAAAATTGGGCTTCAGAAATGATGAACGGGAGAAACATTGCAAATGAAATCAGACTTTTTTGAAACGATCTTTACAGACTCTGCGTGTTTGTTTGGTACGTCAGTCTAGTGCCTGATTTTGTTGATAGAATGTGTAGAAAACCGGTGCTTTATAAAAAAAAAAAAAAAAAAACAACCTGTCGTTCCTGCTGAAACTTTAGTGATATCTAGTGGTTCCTAATGGATTTTAATGTGTGGTCTGTAATGGAATGTATTGTTCCTAATGGTTCCTGATGGACTTTCTGTCATTTTATTCTAAAGACGAATGAAGGCCATGTTTAGTTCTAATGGAAGCCATTTTTCCTTTTAGTTTGACTTTCCAGCAGGGATATGGGCTCACACCAGAAGATAAAGTCCATAAGCATCTTGTCACTTTGCATAACTGGACTTACATGTTCACGCTCATGAGAAGGAACATGTTTGTGTGTAATAATGAAGAAATACATAACACTAGGGTGAAAAATCACACGTCATCAGGCCTGACCTTTCTGTGCCTCGATTAGTGGACGACAAAAAGGCATTCACATTGTACTCTTTATGCGGAAAAAACCAACAAGCGTACAGGACATTTGTTTTTGTATTCATTAAACGCTCGCGCAGACGTTAAAGGTCAGTTGTACTGTGCTGAATAAATGAAACTTGTGATAAACTGAATATTAGGCTGCGTTTTCTCATTTTAATGTGTTTTTATTTCATCCTCTTGGTTAATACCGTGTAATAATTGTGTTGTGAGTATTATTGTTTAATAAATGTGTAATATTTATCCAAAGAATAGACTTAAATATTATAATCATATTATTTATTTTAAAAAAACAAGATTATAAAGTTTAACAGCTAAAAAAACATTGATGGTAACATTGATGTATTTATTGCCTTGATACGGAGGGATAGTTTTAAAAGTTATATAAAGTAAGACCTCAGGATTAATCTTAAACGGAGTGTTTTCATTCACTGAAGATCTGGAACACACCGTTAAACATTCGTCAGGTTTCACCAAAACTAAACAAAATCAAACAAACAAAAGATCGAAACATTTTTCCTTAAGCCTTTAACTAGCTTTTATTGTTTATCTCACTTTTATTGACACATTTCATTTAATCAGTATAACTTTATTCTATTTTTATAACTTTTTAAAATTAGATTCTTAGAAATAGTTTATATTGCCATTATTTTATTTACCTGTTATTATTTATTGTATTATTATTGTTCACTTATTTTTACTTTTTAGTACCTTTTATTCCTTAATTTCTGATGTTTTACTTCACACGTTTATTATTATTATTATTGTTGTTGTTGTTGTTGTTGTTGTTGTTGGTGGTGGTGGTGGTGGTGTTGTTTTCGCAATTATTATTATTATTATTATTATTGTTGTTGTTGTTGTTGTTGTTGTTGGTGGTGGTGGTGGTGTTGTTTTCACAATTATTATTATTATTATTATTATTATTATTATTATCATTGTTGTTGTTGTTGTTGTTGTTGGTGGTGGTGGTGGTGGTGGTGGTGGTGTTTTCGCAATTATTATTATTGTTGCTGTTGTTGGTGGTGTTGGTGGTGATGTTGTTTTTGCAATTATTATTATTATTATTATTGTTGTTGTTGTTGTTGTTGTTGTTGTTGGTGGTGGTGATGTTGGTGTTGTTTTCGCAATTATTATTATTATTATTATTATTATTATTTAGTTATCGAGTTTTATTTGATGACTTCTGCATTATTGAGTCAAAACAAAAACAGATTAGATTTCCAAAAAATAATGTTAAAGAAAAACGCTTGTATGTCAGTAAAGAAAGCAGCACATTACATAAGAGACTAAAACCAGAATGAAGACTGCTGGGTTTCGCTGCAAAAATAAGAAGCGAGTGCGACAGTCAAAGTCTCCAGAGGAACCGAGTCTGGTTCTGCAGGACGCTGAATAACACTTACAGCTCACTGACTTATAAACCTGCACTAATTCTACCTGAGACTTCTCATTAAGAAAAAAAAAGCAAATGGTCATCACACCAAATGCTGACTTTGTTTAGTTTATTACTGTTTCCCGCTCTTCATCGTCACCTGTATTTCTCTCAAGTAGAAAGATTTCATTTCATCATTTTTGAAGTCATCTTTAATTTACAGCATTTCTTTACATGTGCTTAAGACTTTTGCACTGTGATGTACAAAACAATACTGTTTAATGGTCATCTACTGATTTCATCATCTTCTTATCTTGTGTGTGTGTGTGTGTGTGTGTGTGTGTGTGTGTGTGTGTGTGTGAGAGAGAGAGATAGCGAGGGTTTTGCTCCACAGTGGTTTATGTAAATGAAAATAAACAGAGTAAAATTAGGCACTGCTGTTTTTGGGATCTTCTCAGAAAGAAAGAGCATTTCCACAGAAACGTGACTTTTTAAGGGTGTTGGTTAGTTAGTTAGTTAGTTAGTTTGTTTGTTTGTTTGTTTGTTTGTTTGAGGTTGTATCTTCATCCTGTTTTACCACTAGAGGGAAGAGTTTGCTTGAAAAATGGAAACTTTTCCACTCAGATTCACCGATAATCACCGCTGCTCAAAGAGCTCTTCTGACTTCGCGATTACATGTGACGGAAACCAAATCTTCCGCGGTCCCGAGCGAACGTTGAGGCCAACCTTGAGCAGGCGCGCCGGAGCGTAACGCATTTGCCTGCATGGTTTACATTTACATACAGACATAATCCACAGGAAGATAAATGGCTTCTTTCCCTGCCTGCTCTCACCATACATTTCCCTTTATTTAAAACAATATCTTCAAAGATCTCCTTTTCCATCGTAACACAAAGCAAATCGAGACTTCATGGTGGCATTTTATTTCCACAAGACTGGTGTGGGGAGAAGAAAAAAAAAAAAATCAAGACCAAACAACATGTTGTGTAGCAGGAACGTGGAAAACGTGGGTTCTCCATTGCTATAGAAACGAGGCTTACGCTGCAGTGATACGAGAGATAATGTCACATTCAGGCTAAAAATACCGTACAACTGCAGGAGAAGTCATGGAATTAAACTAGTTACATGTTTATTTCTTTTTACTATATATATATATATATATATATATATATATATATATATATATATTAGTCCAATCTTGCCAATGCAAATATTTCTGCATGTCTGCCATAGACATACATAGATGACTTTTCCAGTCTCCAGTGCATTCAGGATCTTTATGATATCAAGATAACACTGAACAGTTACAGGTCAATCAATACATGATACGAATCTGTTACTCTCAGCGCAACCATGCACGCAAACTATACCACGCTAACTCATCTAACAGCGAGGAGTAAATAAAGCACACTGATGTTCCTCCAAAGATCTGAGTCCTGCCCCAGTGGAACCAGCACGGAACATGATTCTTGGCTGAAATTTGTAAGAATTAGTGTGTGTGTGTGTGTGAGTATTAGACATGATCCCGATCCATCTGACGGCTCCTCAGCTCGGCTGAAAGCTCTTCAACGGCACCGCTAATAGCTGCGCGGACCAAAGACAACGCCGTCTGAGCGAGCAGGATCTCGGAAAACCGATTGTCCGCAGTCTTTAACGTGTAACAGGATCCGTTGAGGGCGACGAGCGGCGACAGCGTGCCGTATCGCGGAGCTGGGTTTTCAAACGAGTCGTGGTTTTCTTCGTCCGACGAGTGAACGTCTTCTATCGTGATGACGGGTTTGCATTTAAAAACACTCGCATTTTCAACTGGAGCATCGACTACCGGGCCATCTGTAACCGGATCTTCTGGAGACATCCAGGGATCTTCCGGATCGGAATTAGACTCCGCAAGCCCTGTTAGCAGAGCCTCGCTAGTCTGTATCTTGGGCTCCTGTTCATCTACAGGACTTGGGAAGTGAGATTCGGGTGGATGTTGGTGGTTTTCATGAACGAACACGGCATTCGAGTTAACGTTCACCTCTACATTCAAGGAAATCGCTTCCAGAACCTCGCTTTTGGGATCTTGTGATTCCAAGCAGGTTTCCTCATGGATTCTGGTTGCATCCTCGTCAATCCCACTTGATTCATTCGGCTGTTCGTCCACAGCTGGTGGCTCTGCAGCACCAGATGTACGCCGATCAGTTGTTTCTGAAGATATTTCAGTGAAAGTATCATTACATCGTTCTTCTCCGTGTTCTTCAAGTTCCTGCTTGCCTTTGGATGAACGTTTTTTGAAGATGCGCAACATTCGCACCTTGAACTTCTTAACCGGCTCTTGTTCACGCTTCACTTTCAAGGAATCACCTGAATGGGTCAGAAGTTCCCCGTCGTGGATGCTGTTGTGTTCTCTGTGCTGCGTGTTTTCCTCAGCATCCTCCACAGTTTTCATTCCCAGATCCTTTCTCCTCCTAACACAGGAGAAAATCCGTCTAATGGTCGCTCCAGCTTTGCTTCTTCTCCGAATTTTCTTCACGTTCTGCTGCAAATTTGAAGCTGTTTCCAAACACTCGTCCCGGAGATCCGTGCGTGTTCCTCCATCAAGATCTGAAGTTAGGACAGTTTCAGGACTTTCAGGACTCGTCAGCTCGTGCAGTTCAGCACTTTGCTCGGTTTCTGCCGTGTCCAGCGGCGTGTCGTTGTGTCGTCTATGCTTTCTTGATTTCTTCTCATCTTGACCTGGAGACCTGGATTTGCCCAGTAGAAGTCGTGGTGGTCCTGTTAGTTTTCTCTTCAAGCCGGTTTTCTCTTGGAACTCTGCACTGTTGCTTTCTTCAGTCGCCATCGGTTAAGGTGCAATGAGGTTCCTCCAGCAGGTGTAAGGAACCCGTATCGATGAAACACGAAACGATTATTTAGAGGTGGCGTCTTCCACGGACATCAGTGGGTTAAACTGATGAAATTGCTGCAATGCAATAACAACAAAAATCAGGATGAGATCAAAATGAACTTTTACCAACTTTTATTATAATGAACACCATAGAATATATAGAATAGATGATTCATTAAAATGGTCATGAAGCTCCAAATTCAGACTGAATACAGTTTTATGAAGACTAATGATCTCTTAATGTTAAAAGTAAATAGCATTTTTTGCTATCACAAGTCTAAACTCTTAGAAAAAAATGGATTTTCAAGGGTTCTTGGATA